>NC_039485.1:7269084-7569084 GCF_003590095.1 Trichoplusia ni
CTGAGCTGGCTGGGGCGAGCGCGCTCACAGAGCGTCGAGGCCGAGCCAGTACATGGACAATCAATCGAAGCCCGCGTCCAGCGGGTTGGCGTACAGCGGCGCGTGCGGCGGCGCGGGCGCGGGCGGCGCGGGCGGCTCGAACTTGCGCGTGTCGGGGTTGTACGCGGGGTGCTTGAACTTGCAGTGCGTGCGCAGGTTGTCGGAGCGCGTGTACGTGGCGCGGCACAGCGGGCACTCGAACCGGCCCGGGAAGTGCACGTGATAGTGGTTGCGGATGTGCGTCACCACCTTGCCGCACAGCTTGCACCGGTGCAGGTTCAGCGCGCCCGCCACCCGCTCGAACGTCAGCCGCATGTGCCAGCCCTTCGAGCCTGCAACCAGCGATGCGTCACTCCCACCACACACACACCGCCTCACCATCGAATGCCGCAGTGCCAACGGCCACGCGAGCGATGTCGGCTCTCCGACGCCGGACGACTCGGTTCTTACAATCATGCACCGGTCGAGTGACCTAAGTTGGTACTGGGGCATTTGTTACGTGATGCGAGTTTTACTGAGAGGTTCACAATATACTTTTTGATATAGAAACTAGTTGAAAACATTTTGCAAAAACAATAGTCGATTCAAACATTTTTTACATTAGTTTAGTAGCACTATTTAAGCCTTATTATTAACTGTTAACGCTGTACTATGCCTTTCCTATGACTATTATAATATAAAAGCGTTAATAATATTTAATAAAAATTTAAAATAAAACTTTCGAAATTATTGATTTGTAACAAAATATTAATATATTCAATGGAGATCCATGCATAAATGAATCAATGATACTGAAGAAATGGTGTTAGTTATTTTCTGTGTTATATACGTTTGCATGAGAATTTGTTAATTACTGTCACCAAGCCTGTAAATGCAGAAGGCGATTTATAGAGAGAAATAGGTCTGCTATATATAAAGAAAGCATGGATAGAGGATGAAATGAAAAGAAAAGTGGTATAAATAAAGGAATATATTTGCAACAAACACACAATAACGATAGACTTACATACGAATTAATCGAAGTAATGGGAAATAAATTAAAATTAAGAGTATGTTCCTACATCACAAAAGAGTCAGTCTTAGACATCAGTTGTTATTACCAATATCAATTCATTATACTACAAGGAACAATAAGAGATCATAAGTTTGTACAAACTTCTGGGTGGAAATTGATTTATAAGGCACCTCAATTGATCGGCAATCTTCTAGACGACCGAGACCTCAAAATGTGTATCATAAGTAGCACGCAACGTGTGTGTGTGTTCCATTAAGAGGACAAAGTCATCGTGTCTATTATTCCCATTTATCGTTAAGTAAACTATATTTTTGACATTGTCTCAAAATTTTACTAGTTAACATTCCTCTAAGGTATAATAAAAGAAAAAAACAGTACATTCTATAAGACGCTGATCACTTGAGTTGTTATTTAAATTATCAGTTACACAATCATTATCTCGGTCACAGCAAATAAAACTGTTCTAACTTCTATACTATACAAATACCAAAATAAATAATCACATACATTGTTAACACAGTTTTAGCACAATTTATATAAAATACACGAAATTTTGGTTAATTAAGGATTTCATAGGTATTATTTAGAAGCTAATGCATTTCTGCACCTGACTTCCTAAAAATGATTTGATAAAAAAAAATAGCACTCCGTTCAACACTTATTCTATGTATATTGTCTTTTTATTAGCCTTGTTACGAATGATGTAACGAATTTTTACTTGAATTATTTTCTGTGTTGAACGTTTCGCATCCGAGAAAGGCACTTTAGGATGATTGAAAGCGATAATTACAATTTCATATATTCGTATAAAATGATTAAATTAATATTAGTTTTTTTTCCGGATAGAATGAAAATGATAAACTAAACATAAAAGATCACACCACACCTTAATACTAATTACAAAATTACATTTGTTAGATCAACCGAGTCAGCGCATTGGGTTAAAATTTGCAATCGATTAGTAGTAAAGTTAGTAGAAAGATTTGCTACGTAACAATTAAAAGTTAATGAGTATTAAAGAACATAGTAACACTATGAACACATGACCTAATGATATCTAGTCGCGAGTAGGATCGTTATTCATATCTAACTAAAACAGAACGATTCTAATTAGCTAATCTTTAAGTAAATTCACATTTCTTTTTAATATTTTCCAAATTATTGGATTTTAAAACAGAACAATGTTTCATCCGTAGATGTCTCTTCAAATTATCAGCGCGAGTCAGCGTAATGGGACACATAGGACATTTGTGCTGTTCTGGATTATGCGATTTCATATGCTTTTTCAAATTATTTACTAATTTACCGCAAATGTTACAAGACTCGGGAACATTGTAAGATCTGTTGTTTAATGTCAAACCGAATGATTTGACAATATTTTCAACATTCGCTAGTTTATTCGTAAAAGGTTCCCATGGTTTTTTATTTTCATCAACGCCATAATTTTCACCTGTAAGATACGTAAATATCTTCATGACGGCATAATATTTTGGGCATGCTTGATTTCTCACTAACAAACTGTACGCGATCTTCACAGCAACCAACACACTTCCGTAACCATTCAAATATACTCGAGATCCCTTTTACATGCAACCCACAGGCTAGCAGATACACTATATTCTAACTCATTAAAGTAATAACAGTCTTGGACTTCTTAAAATTACATGTACATATACACGATAACCTTAACCCTGAGACTTAACTATAAGGTCTAAATTAACTAGTGTAAATATTGCACGACCTATGACCCTCAGGGGGCGCCAAATCATCATTGAATAGAAATTTTATGACACCGTTTTCTTCATAAAATTAATAAATAGAAAATTTCTAAAAGCATACCATATTAAGAAAAGAATTGAGAAGCGGCTATGGTAAGTGCGACTTTACAATGGACCAGTAAGCAACAAAGAGTGACATGCTGCAAATGTTATCAACATGCATACTTTAAGTGACCTCAAGTCCAGATATTTCATTGAATTTTGGTATTGATGTGAGTCAACTGTGTAAAATTTCTGGACTTCTTTAATAACGAGAAGCAAAGGCAAGGGGTTAACAAAAGCTAACATTTAGAATACATTAAACCTGTTGTCAATTGTTAATATCTCAGACACTTATGTAAAATATTCTAGTTACTTTACCACAATGATATGTAAAAATATAGAATTTGGACTAGATTTCTGGCGTCTATAATGAATTAAAGAAACCGGTCTAGACGACGTGTTTTTAACATCTGACAACGATTTAAAAGCACACAATTATGTTGACGGTCACCAACAAAACAAAGATGAGCTTGATTGAATGATGAACTTATGTTTTTGTATGTCGATGTAATAAGATTGTATAGCAAACTCTATGGTTAGTTGGTGGTCGTTATAAAAGGAAAATAACTCACCATCTATGGTGTCTGTCTGGTCCGGGTGTGGCTGCAGCATCGGTTCGCTGTCGTTGCACTCGTTGCCAAGACCCTGCTGGGTCAGTATTGAGGCCATTTCATTTACTCCCATACCCTGAAAGATCAGCAATCGTTATATAAAATCTTCATTGTTTTACTACCACAAACAACCTGAGAAAGTTATACATAGTTATCTGACCTGTTCAATAGGAAAAGCTGTTGACACATTTTGTACTTATTCAAATATTCATTGCAATCTTACTACTCATTTGTAGGAAAAAACGAAAATAGTTTGAATTTTTTTCTAAAAGCAATATACTTTTGGCCTTTTTTATAATTTTAAGAGTCACTTCGTTGAAAGGGATAGGCAGGACGAGGTGCTTTTTGTAGTTGCATGGTTAAATGCGATAAATAAAACGTTTCACATTGAAATCATTCGTTTTATTCCTTAACATATTATCGGTATTTTATTTATTATAGGCTTCCGGGTAAGATGTCATAAGTCCCAACACGATTATGATTGTCATTGTATTGAAGGTTCTATACAAAAAATGTATTAAGAATGTTCGCGTTCATGACAGTATTTATGAGCTTTACATTTCTCGTGATGATTAAGTATCTCTAGCCTAAAATTAGCGTTGCCTTCTACAAAAGACGTTCTGTTGGCCGTTCGTTCGTGTGACCATTTTCTGCAGTAAGTGCAATACATTGTGTTTTGAGATTTGTCATATTGCAACCACGGGTAAAGTGATAACCAAGTAAACCGGAATCTTCCGGTTTTCTTAGATTTTTGTGGTAACTGCCGGGTAGGTTTTTTAACTGGTGGAATTTGTTGGGGCGGTAATGCGAGGATCGAAGCGAGAATGTTGCTACATGGCCGATTAGGACTGAGATCCAAACACGAGCGGTTAGATTCCTCCGCGTCGGCACTGCGAATCCAGACTGAACTCTGCCAACAAAGAAGGAAAGGCTCTGCTTTAAATTTTGTGACGCCATCTTTTAAATCGGGCAGATCCCTTCCTTCTCAGTCACAGATTCGCGGTATGCTCGCAAAAAGTACGAAAATAATAGAAGAAACAGATCATCCGCACAAAGATGAAGAAACAAAACTGCATTCAGAAATTTAAACAAACAGAAAATCCTATCAGGGTATGTAGGATGAATAGGTTTGATAGATATTCTGTAGGAACAAGGAAGGTAGTTCGGGGTGTAGATGCTGACCTGGAGGTGCGTCTGGTCGAAGGTCGGCGGGTGCAGGGCCGGCGCCAGCGTGGCGAGCGGCGCGTGCGGGGCGTGCGGCGCGTGCGGCGGGTACGGCGAGTCCGGCTCCTGCTTCACGTGCGGGGCCGGCGTGTGCGCGGGCGAGCGGGCCACCGCGCGGTGTGGAGTGTGAGCCGGCGGCGGCGTCGACGGCTCCGAACCCGAACCCGTCGAACCAGCTTTCGCCGACTTCACGTGACCCTGTACCACGTACACGATCAGACATTTTTCTATAGAGTCCTCTGACAAAATTACCCAATAATACACAATCAAGACACAATGAAAGTACAAGCGATAAGTTTTTTTTTCCTAGTTATGGTTGTCCTGAAATACAATACAAAATTAGTTAAATCACCACAATAAACTTATTCTATTCAACGCATTGCTAAAATGAGTTTTGTTAGCACAGGCAGTTTACCTCATAATGCCTGTAGGACAGGTCGACGTCGTCCCTGGGTACGGTGGAGTTCTTTCTGCGTCGCTTCTCCGGCGGCAGAGCGTGCGAGGGGTGTGAGGGGTGCGCGGGCGGCGCGGCCGACAGCGGCGTGTGCGGCGCGGGCGGCGCGCAGTGCGCGGCCGGAGGCGTGGCGAACGACTCCGCGCGGGAGAGGTTCTCCGCGCTCACCGACGGAGTTGAACGATCCTCAGACTGAGAATTAATTTATGTAATCCTTATTACAAAGAGCCGATTTAAAAAAATAATGCTTAATACTATCATATCTTTATGATTTCTACGCTTGAGGTTTGATACTAATATAACGGTAAAGTAACAAGTAAAGAAAGTTAATTTCATATAATTAAAAGTTGTTTTATTTTCCTATTCAAATCTGATCTACCACCAATAACACCTCTCACAAAAGTTTACCTACCCATTCCAACGGTTTTTTCAAGATGATGCGTTTATGGATGCATATTTTTATCTCGAAGCATTGTAACGGTTTTATGACGTCAGCTCTTTAATTCCGAATTAGGTATAAGAATACGTACCCAATACAACGAAGCATAACATGTTAATACTGTATTTTTAATTTTATTTCTATTAGTTTTTGGATAAAAATTTAAATTCCAAATTCAGATCTGTTAGTAAAACTGCCGCTCTATCAAATAATTCAAGGCCAACGAGTGATAACTAATAAACTGTGTAAAAGTTGCGTGTTATATTTTAGGTGCAAAAATAGAAATTATGCATCTTAATACCAAGGTTAAATAATGTACATTAACTGTTCTAATTATGTTGTCATAGCGACAGTTTGTTGTCCCGTCAGGCGAAATCTAGATCGATAAAGTGAAGCCGTTAGATTATTTATTAATTTTCATACTAAAACCACTTCGTTTGACATTGCTTACCTTGGGATTCAATGTATTATTTTCTGTCAAACCTCTAACTTGTAAACTTTCAGCAGTTTTTAGGAACATCGGGAGCATATTTTGGCCAACATTCACTTCACCCTGAAATAATCAAAATTAGTCTAATGATTTCGAAAAAAAAAAGTTGCATAATATATTTTTATGTCGTATTTAAATACCTTGTACATGAAATCCAAAAGTGATTTCATTTCTGATAATCGTACATCTTTGAGAAATATTATCGGGTGTGGATGATTGTTCTGTAGGAATATACTTTCAAAATATGGGGAACATGCGGAGAGTATCGTCTGGTGTGCCTGAAACAATTAAAAAAACACGTTTTCACAAGTTTGCTTTAAAAATAGCATGTGTAAATTAAACAAAAGAAATGATGCAGAGCTATGTGAAGGTCTTTACGATTCTGTTAGCATTATATAGAAACAGTGCATAACTGCCATTTTGGCAGACCTATTGTTATTACAATTAGTTAGTAAATGTTTTTTCATGGACTAGGTTTTCAGACACAAGTTGTTGGTTAATATTTGCACGGAGGCCTTTGTGAGGAGTATTATTTTATATTCAGTACAGAGTACGTAGATATATTCTCAAAGCAGGTTGTTATACATTTTATTTATAAAAAAAAAACCGAACCTCTTTCCCGCATCCCGATTATAATAAGTATGATATCGCCGTGATTGCGATGATAAACATTATATTGTTATGACGTTCGCATTTACTTTAGATGTATCGTTTTCAAGGATTAATATTATATTTTCGACCTTGGTGACAAAGTATGAAGGTATTATTATTTTAACGATCCTATTTAAGTTAAATTCTTATACAAAGAAAAGTTCTTGTTGCTAATACTAAATGCTGTCATTACAAATGAAGAAAAAACACTTGAAAAGCATATTATCAGTATTGTTTTAAAAGTCAGGAAGTATTTTTGAAGTAGGTAATATTCATATGGATTAATGTCCAGTTTATGACCGAAAAACTATTTGTATATTCATAACTCATAATTGATTATTATGGTTTTGGTAAAACGAAACGAGAATTTTTGTGTATGACCAAATGTGTGTTGCTAATTGATGTACATATTTATTTAGCTTTTATTGGACCTACACCCCGTACGTGGTTTCATATGCTTTTAATATTTGATGAAATATGTGTACAGTAGCGTCAAATTTTTCTTCATTAAAGGTTAAAAAATAAAAGATAGATCTTTCAGTGATTTTGAGAAAGAAGAGTCTACATTTATCAAGACAAAACGAGCATTGTCGCCGAACTGTAGCGGTTTTACTTTATAGTAATACGGCAAGAAAACTGGAATCGTTTTATTTACTGTTCTTTGGTATTTAGTACTGTGTGCCACAGGCCACTAAAGATTTATAACATGAAACTGAGTTATAATGCCCGAGTTCATATCCGGCGCTTGCGCCTAACGTAACGGATAACTTAAGTAACTCGATATAACCTGCGCGCTAATACATTTACAACTCCTTATACCACGGTAAAAACAACACCTAGGTCTTTCGGAATCGAACTTTCGCTTTGCAGTACTATTCTAGATATAAAAACCAACTTTCACTAAGCTTTTATTTATGTCTGTGGCTTACTAAGATCGTCCTAGATAACATGTGACTTTGAAGTCTATTTCCTAGGTACGTTCTATTTTAATGTATGCTATTTTCACACATAGCACATTACCCATATTGTTGAAAAATAAATGTTCGATTCTAAATATCGTTTGCTGTAACACATTTGCTCTAAGAATGTGGTGAAGTCGATAGCGGTATCGAGCTAGACTGAGTAGGCAGCTGGTTTACTATAGTCCTGTCTCCCACCGACTAACGTTATACTTAATTGATATTTCTCCGATATTAAGTACAAAATCAAAGTTTTTATCAGACCTAATGTTGTGGAACTATTTCTTAGGATTTTCTTAGGTCTTGTTGCAATTTTTTCCATGTTAAATATCGTTAGTCATCGTAATAATTAAAAATGCATCATGTTTTACTCATAAAATTGCCGCGAAATGAATTAACGCTTTAAAGACTACTTATAACGTACCTAGCTGCTAAAAAATTAAAGTAATCATGGATTTCATGATATACAGTTAGTTTCCAGTTAAGAAAGGTAACGTTACTGTTTTTACCGTACGAACGCGGTACGAAAGGAACCCATAAATGAGACTCTCGTCCCTCCACCTGCAGTTTTGAGCTACATTCGTCTGTATTGGAATGTTTAAGATTTGAAACAACGATTTTCTGTTTTTTAAATATACTGCCCACATACAAACATAAAATAAATATTTAAAAATCAAAATGAATTCGATAACCGTGTTTAAAAACAAGTTAAAAGTAGACAAAACAGTTTGACTAGCCAGATAATCTTTTGAGACAGTTTCTTATCTGTGGGGCTTGTCCAATGTTGTTTTATTTTAAGATATATTTTATAACGGTAGATATAGATCAGTTTCAAGAAAGAACACACAGTTTATGACTATGAAAATTGTTAATACCTAATCGTCAATCTAGACTAGGATTTAGGTTATCTTAAATGTACGTCGGTCGTTTGGGAGCGAGATGGGTCGACGACCAAAGCCAAGGTTTCGGGTCAGACGTGGGTAAGAACGGTACAGGTTCGGTGAGAATGGAAATTCAAACCAAAGACTTAGACCCAGCAGTGGCATAAAAAAGGACTAGAGATAAAGATCACGATGATTTTGAGCAAATATAGGGTAACACACTTAATAGTCATACCAGAGAGCATTTAAAAATGTAGCCGGGCGTAGCTTTTGTGAGGTAGCAAACTACTGTCTAATTTCGATTAGATCGTATCTCGAACACGTAATGGAATTTAAATCAATCAATTCGTGGACATGTTTTTAACCCATTTGGACCCAAATACAAATTACCCCAAGATTTATGAAAAAATGTTTATTAAGTAAATGGCATATGGTTCATGAGCAGAATAAAACATAAAAAAATGAAAAATATGTTTCTATATATAAAAAAAAACACTGTCCCTGTACAGGGACAATGGGCTCATGAGTGATATTATTTAAGCCTATTATTATTTTCAATGTGCAAGGTTTTCATGCATTGTATGCATTTCCAGCGTATTTTTTTTATGGAAAACAACATATTGAAGCTGTTTAGGCAGTCTCTGAGGAAAGTGTCCAATTCTATCTGCTGCCGGACCTGGTACTGCGGCTGATGGTCTTACGTCTTCGATCTTGGCGTCCATAGATTTCAAGTGAAATCTTTTTATTATGTCGAAAATGAAGTTGGAATATTTTTTCATGGGTCAAATTATGCAGACGCAAAGCATTAGCATTTGCCCAATGAAGGTATTCTTCCAAAGTTGGTGCCCACAGTATAACGCAGTTATCAAGCAAACTTACAATCAAAATTGATTATTACTATGAAGTCTGTAATCATAATTCTATCTATTTTTTTTCACATCTTTTACTGATACAAGAGAACACTTTTTGGTCCTATTCTCCCGCACGGTGCCAGTGCAAAGTGGAGTAAATGCGAAAGCTCTGAACTTGCGAAAGCTCTGAAAGCTCTGAATGCGAAAGTTCAGAGCTTTCGCATTTACGCCACTTCGCATCAATCTCCGGAGGTTTATAACTTGCTTTTACAAAGGCTGCTGTCCCAACTGTTTTCACTATGAGAAGCAAGAACTTCCACCCTGCTAGGAATACATCGAGGATATATTCAGTTGGATGTTTTCTTCTTCAAACTCTTTTTTATCAGCTAGAATAATAGGATCTGGAGGAATAGCTAGCGATTCAGATTCTGTTTTCAGATCATCTTCTTTGTTCGAAATAGTCTTTAGTGCTTCTTCAAGACCTCTGTCATCATTTATAACATCAAATGGCCTTTTAGTCATAATAAATAATGAAATAAGTACTAAAAACAAAACAAAAAATGAATACAAGTCCATTATGAAAATATAGTGATGTGCCCAATGTCCCTATGTAGGGACACCTAGATAAACTATGGCCTCCCATGAATAAAACTTAAAAATAAGCATGTATTGTCAAGTTATATTATTATTGATAGTACAAACCAATAAAAATCGCAAAAAAGTGTAAAGAATTTGCGTATATAAGTACGATAAAAAGCCTTAGCTTTTGAAGATAGTTTTTGTTTTTACTTCAGCGGACAAAATTAACAATTCAATCACTTTTTTCCAAAAAAATGTCAATATTTAAAATAAAATTCAAAAGATACACTATTTAGCATACGAAATCTAATTTACTTCTGTAGATATCAAATGTTTATAAAAACTTGTGGGCAGTTGAACAACTGTCCCTGTATAGGGACAGCGGATCCAAATGGGTTAAAAGCACAATCACCCCTGCCTCCTAATAATGCGTGCATTTATCTACTGTACATTTTAGTAACATATTATTAATTTCGTCGTCGACACAATTAAGAAAAACTCTTTGTATTACCGAAACATTACACACATACCTAGCAAGTACTTTTACTAAAACATATTTATGTAATGTATTTAATTTTTCTGCGTGTTGCTCTACTGACACATATTTTCAATACCTACATACTCAAACAAAACGTAGTAAATGAGTGATTAATATTTTATCAGTCAGTGATACTGGCGCTGCGACGCCCAACGCCTTGGTAGCTCGATTTTTATCTGACCTAAGTTAAATTAAAGGATCTCACTGTACGTGTATCATCTACAATGCAGGATAAAATCCTACGATACGAAGTATGCGTGTGCTGCAATGTATTAGAAAAATCTTGCAAGATTTGATTCAAACATATTCACTCTAAAAATAGTGCCAAGGTTTCAAACATTCCTAAAAAAAGTTATGCTACTAGACCTAGCTAGCCAGACATAATGCTATTAATATGTCTGCAGATATCTAGTCCCTAAAACCTGCTCAACCACTATAACAAAAAATTAGAAAGTTTAAAACATATGCAGATCTTCTACAGACTTTAACCTGCCAAATAAAATTGCATTTTATTAGCATAAAACTTCAGCTTTCATAGATAATTGTTGAATTTTAATAGCATTATTAAGGAAGTGGCTCGTTCACAATACCTTTAGTTTTTGTATGAACCAGCTTCTCTTATTTTTATTACCTTTAAATAATGTAGGGCCTCCAGCATTATAAGCCTTAAATCATTCATAGATACAACTGAGCTCTTTGAATAAGGTTCAAGGAATAAATAATGCAAATGTTCAGTATTACTGCTATTTAAATACATATACACAGGTATTTAGTCAAAACATGTCTAATTATATTCAATATTTAGGCATTAGCTTTAAAAATCCAATTTAGGCAAGAATAACCTTGCAGAATTAGCAAATATTTAAATATCTACAATGAAGACTGCCTTGAATTGATGGCTAAGGTAGCAATTTGACAGTAATGACAGTGAAGATTTTATGTGTAATCTTCCTCTATCTAACTCTGGTGTAGGTGTATTATATCTTTTAAACTGTCCTAGGAATAAACTAATTATGTTTTGAATTAAAATCTCTATATTTCATCTTCAAAACTATTATGCTTAAAAATTATTCAAGGTTTTCACACAAAAAGAAAAGAGGAAATTTAGAATGCCCTGAAAAAGGTATCTTCCATTCATGAAAAAGTAAAACATTGAATGTTAACTTGACTCAATAGTTAACTTCTTACAATGTTTAGTCAGAGCAAGAAAAAATCATTCAAAAAGCATTGTCAACAATAGGTAACAACACATAAGTGTATTACTCATGTTTGTTTACTATTTAATGCATTTTGTTGTGGCATAATAATAAACTGTTGCATGTGAGTGCAACAAACAGTATATCAATATTTACATACACTTCCTACAATGTGATATAACATTACTAAGGAGATTGTAATAAGTATTTTATAAAACAACTGATTCATGTGACTAGGTTGTTTTCTAAAAACTAGTAACAAAATATTTTGAGCATGAATAATGTGTATTGAGATGTAAAACAGGCTACGACTATCAACGGAATTAATTATAATAAGTTTTAAAATAAAATACTAGACTATAATTTTAAGATAATGTTTTATAACTATGAGTTAATTATGTATGTTAAGTATAAATGAAAAAAGATGTGAGATAACAAACCTTGACTGTTTCTCCATCGCAGGCCAGTGTGACATCGCACAAAGCCTCTCTTTGCAGCAGGCTCGCAAGCACATCAGTCAGGTTGTTCGGGTGGTTGTTCCAGCGCAAGCAGAATTGCTGGTCCATTGTTGGTGCTAATGTCAGTGACCGTGCTGCAAATAATTATCAAATCACTATACCATCATTCAACTGTTTTATGCTAAATTCACAAATAAAACATAACAAGGTTATTTCAATATAAGGACTAAAATTTAAATTCGTTAACAGTTGCTGTAAACGAACCTAGATTTGCATCACTTAGTATTTAAACAAGTGGTAATTAGAGACGCGCCGGTTATCAAATTTACATTAAGATACTATGTGCAAAAAATTGGCGGCCATAGGGCCTAGATAGGAGAGCGGAGAGATAAGTGACATCAGCGGCTCGAATTAATGGGGGCCGCGGGCAGCGAGCTTACTGTACTCCACATTGACAGTTAGCCCGCCGACACATATCTACTTGTTGCATGCTCCAAACAACACCTATACATTATGTAATTTAGCTCCAGAAGCCAGAGCGCGGGGCCACCGACCCTACGGGACGCGGAAACCTCTAGCCGCCTCTATAAACGAGTTTAAAAAAGTAGTACCGCTCGCCAAAAAAATCGCAACATGCTGACACCGTTATAATCGCCAAGCTGGATGTCCCAGTTGCTAGGTCCATACGCGTGATTTGAAGAATTTTAGGATGCACCAATAATTGTTGTTTATCACAGGTCATGCCGCGTGCCTAAAAATTGGCACCTGAAGATGTATGGGATTTCTAAACGCGTAGTTGTGTCAACTTTGGCTATTCGTAGCGCCATTTGCCGATCCCGTATCACAGAATCTAAGAATTTTAATATCAATAAACACTAAATATTTTGCTAAACACACATATTATTCACTATCACAAAACAAAACGATATCCGAGACACGACAAGTCAATAATTCCTAACTCACCATTTGCAAAAATTTTGCCATCACAAACGCCACCCGACCCCTACCTTGCACTGTCTTTTTGACCACACACACATCTCGATTTCCGTGTTCACTCACGGCCTTCGGAATATCTTTCACATCAATCGGCCAGATTCGCAACGCGAACTTCATGCGTTTCACAGTTTACGGCGCCAAATTCAAATTTTGCACTACTATTTTAAAGAAAAACGCAATATTTATACTAATCAGTATCATAAAATGAATGGTTATTATTAATTGTAAGATAAAGTACTAAAAACTTATCAACAAAGCTATTTATCAATAGTAAAACTACCGAATATTTACCACAAATTCCAGATCCATAGATATTATTTTGCAAAGAGGTTATGACGCGGAAGCAACACTAGTACTTGAAAATATAGGGCAAATTCTTTAATTACTATGCCTAATTTCGTTAATTATATATCGAGCGACTGGCAGAGTACTGATTTTATCAAATTCTATAGTTACAGTAAACAAATTTATAAAATTTAGCATTGGCCTTGACATTATTATCACAATTTTTGCACATGCATATCCGACTCCGTAGCGCCATCTACAGTAGTTCTTGTCAAGAAAAGAGAACTATTTGGAATTTGACTGTTGTATGGAAGGTTTAACAGATGGCACCACTTCTCACATTAGGAATAGGTTTTTATTGCTACTTACCTACCTATCAATAGTTCAATGATCCCAAGATGCATGTACAGTCAGCGCCATAAATTAGTAGTTTTTAATAGATGAGGCGTAATGTGATGAAGAAAGAGTAGGAAATGAAAAGATATATCTAATTAACTTAGGTACTTACGTCTTTTGTTAACTTCAAACTGTTTTAAAGGGTTAAAGTTTTTTCGTGTACGTTTATTATTATCGATATGTTAAATACTTACCCAGTTTTCATTCTAATTTATTGAACTGCATAAATTTGGATTATAAGAAGTATGGTGTGGTAAAAAGTCCGTTTAATACTATTATGGTACAAAAACACGTGTTTTGTTTTTTTATTATATGAGTTGATTAATAAAGGCGGAGGCAAGTCAAGACAATTTAAGATCCGTACCTATCAATGACTAGAGCAAAATGCGTTCTAATCATCGGGTCGTTGAACTTGACAATAACTCAATAAATTCGGCGTTCTACACTATGTTGGCAATGGTAGCAATTAGAATAAAAACGTATTGCAGCCAAAGCTGAATTTACGCGTCTTATTTATAAACTTTAATTTGTGTTTTGTTTCCTACTATGAGGCCAAAATTGAGGTTAGAAAATTTTGTTATTTATCTTTCTGCGGCGAAAAGGTTAGTAAATATTTTAGTCAGTATGACAAAAAAATATTGCTTTCGGAAGGTATTTGACTTGGGCTTGGGACTTATCTTGTTTTTTTTTTGATAATGTAGTGACTATATATTGATTGAACTATTGGATCATTTGTTTTATTTTTTCTCATGTTGGATGGTTCATAGTTGCGTTTGCGGCAGTTTTCTAAACGAAATGTGATATATAAAACTCTTTACCAGTACCTACTATTTTCGTTTAGAGTTAAAAACGGATTTCTTTTGTGTCCTATTAGATAAGATTAGTCCTATTAATTGATTAGGTTGGCATAGCACATAGATATATAATAATATATACGTATATTTACATTATTAGGGTTATTTATTATAGATATGTCTAAATGATTATATGAGTGTATAGGTACCTACTTAGATTATTTTTGTCCTTAGGTGCTATCAGATAATAGATAAAATATTTAAATTATAATTTTATTATTAAGAAGTAAAATTTATGGAATGAGATGACGAATTTAAATTTATCATATTTGTGATGGTGGTGGTTGGTATTAAGTCAACTCTATTCTTTGAGTATTTTTATTAAGTTGATCATTTTTGAATACAGGTTTATTATTTATTAGTACATGATTGAATCTAAAGACGTGATTGAAGGTTAAAAGCCTAGCCTTATAGCATTAAAGATACTTAAAAATAAAAAAAATAAAACGATTTAAAAACTTCAATTTCATATTATATATATACTTGACTGTAAATAAATATACTTATTGAACATGTACATTTTGAATAAATTACATCAAAACACAGAAAAAAAGATCTTGCTCATCTCACAAACATTTTTACTTTTTTACTTTGTGGGAATCGAACCCACGCCCTCCGGCATAGCAGTCAGGGTCACTAACCACTTGACCAACAGACCAGCCAGACTAATTAAGTATCCGTCATGAAATTATATTTAATTTTTAACTTTTCTTGACCAATAAAATAAACTGTTGGCTAACGGATATATTGACAAACAGTCAACAGTCGAAACAGTACCGCCATGATAAAATACCGCTTTCTTCACAAGACAGTCGTTTTATGTCGAAGAGTGTTATTAACATAATTTATTAACATGACAATTGATTAACATCTAATATCTCATTAAAGTATCTAAGTTATAAAACAAACTGGTACCTATATGTTATTTTTCTTAAAATCTTTTAGCATTTAAAACGGCACATTACGACCTATTCCTCAAAATACATATTATTTTATTTTGGCGACTAACAATGGGACTATAGTGCTGCTATAATCTTTATTTTATGAAGATTTTTGTATAACTGCCTAAGTGGAGCGGTAAAAAATATAATTTGCATTTGTAAAAACTAGGTTTTACCATAAAATAGAGAATGAAATAGGTAGTCAAGTTCAATGAAACCATATTTAGTATGATAACTGTACCTAAATATCGCAATAACTTCGTGTGTTACAAATCATACTAAATCAAATCGATTAACGATGGTTGGCAAGACGTAGGTACCTTGACTATGATTCAAACCTATCAATCAATCTTATTTTTCATTTATTGCTGTGCTTCACGCATTTATGTACGGGTAGATAGTGTTTGATAGGACAACTGTGAAACCCCAAGCGTCATAAGGATTAATTTCCTTAGCATAAGAGTCATTAAAAAAAAAACAACTACACTTATTTGAAATTGGTTTTTGTTAAAACTATAAAATTCTAAACTTGAATTTTTTAGCCCCTGCCATGTGGAGAATTTGACAAATATTCAAGGTAAAAAGATCTCTCCGAAAAACCGTTTGTAGAGCACAGTTCATACAATTCTTTGTTCCACTTACACAGAAATCGAACCCACAGCACCTAGCACAATTGTGTTGTGATCGGCTGTCCATACAATAGTTCCTTTCACCTTCCTTATACATCCACATGTTCGTTAAAAAAATCCTAGATACTTTATGTATCGAATGAAACTACTGAGAGGGACTGAGGAATGCTACAAGTTCATTGATAACTTTCGCTATTTGGAGAGGCGCCGCTGGAAAAAGATTGCGTCTAACTGATTTTTTACAATCAGTACATATTTTTCCTTTGAAATTCCGTCAGATACATACGTCCGTCATTACTCAACTTACTCTAATACATGTTCAACTAAATATCACTCCAAATCGAAATACATGTCAATAGTAAGACATACCCTACTTGTCATCTGCAACTTGATTCATTCAAGTGTTCTATTCGTGTGTCTCTAAGGAGCGTTACAGTAGCCCATACCTTATCTGACGCAGCTAATATTGAGATGAAGTAGTAACCTGGCCCGGCACTTGAGACTATTGCAACCAGAATATCAGTTGATACTAATTAATGTAGCTACCTGTAACTGTACACTATACATACCTGTATATATACGTTTGTACTTTCCAAGAATTTGTAGCTGAGAACATGCGTTTATTGGCTTAAGGGAATTTTAATAAAATCGTTTCGTGATTTAGCAGTTTGTCAAGCGTTTTTGTAGTGATTGATCAGATATGCGAATGAAATCTATGGATGTTTGTTCGGAACAGTGAAAAATTCGTTAATCATTCAGTCATCGCTGACTGGAGCATCTATACAAAATGTTTGTCATATTTGAAATTAAATGTAATTATGTTTGTATGCAGACCCCTATTCTCAAACTGCTAAAAAAGACCATTGAGCAATTTTAAAATCAAATTGATCATGAGTGATATTCAATTTACAAGCCTTTACGTTGTAAATCTAACTATTTATCAAGGTATAAATTACCGGAAATGTAATAGATACGACTACAATATTGGCACTTCGCCATAAACTTGTAAAAAGAATGAATGCAGGTTCTGTTTGGCAGTCTGACTGTCAGTTTTATTGAACTTACAGGGTAGTGCTCACAATTTATGGTTAATTAGTAAATAATTGCCTATCTTGTAACTTATATAATGTTTATTGAACAGGTAAACACCATATATAAGTACAAACTGTGGACCACTGCAAGAATAATAAGCTCAAATAGAAATATAGTACCTATTAAATTATCTTGCTAAGTACGATGTTGTTGAAAAGAAATCTTTCCCTATTGCAAGAATATGTATGAATCTATAAGGTAGTCACGTAGTTACGTGAGAAAATTAGTAACCAAACCTGTTTTAAATTTAACTTACTGTGATAAGATGGTATATAGATATAATATATTGACTTCAATATTAAATACTAAAAAAATAAGTGTGCAGAATTCACAAGCGAATTTAGTATTGGCCTTTTTTCTCTCACATTTATCTGAGCGTTATAATGACGTGCTAAAACTACAGCCGTGGATGTAAATTGGCATATAAAATTCCTAGGTACGTAAAACAAAACTAAAAATACCGCCAGTATTTTTTGTACTCGCATAAACGGCGCGGCAAAGCTGTAAGATTCAATAGAAGCGTATCTAGCAATTGAAATGGAATTTAGCTCGAGTGTTGTGTACAACAATCTGTTCATTACCACGATGATGAGAGTGGCTGTCCGTGTCACTCGGTAATGTAATGCAGTGCAAATGAGTCAATCTCCACGGGGCCGGGTGGTCACACAGCGCCATTAGGTAATCGATTCGTTCTCAACCCCATCGCCATCTAGGCTTTAACATCTTTATTTGGTTTTGTGGCTCTTTTTTATTAATCAGATTTTGAAAGAGTTGCGTAATCGATTTTTTAATTGAATTGTGTTGCAATTGAAAAAGTTTATAAGTGTTTACTGTTTCTTAGAGACGTAAACGTGAACAATTTTAAGTTTGGGAATTATGATCTCCTTTGATATACTTTGGGCAACGTTATAACATTCTCTTTTCGTTCCAATCTTCATTCCAGTTCTCACCAATTTTGTGGCAACGTTATGATACAAACTTTGCAATAGCAAAATTAGGTTAGAAATATTTGGTTTTGCTCCCATCTAGCGAGTTTGTCACGTCACGACTCACGACACCTGCGATCTAATAATGACGTGAGAGGAAAGTCGACCATTGACGCACTTAGTTTTCCAATCTAAACAATAGAAATTCAACGGGTGCACGACCCGCGGGACGCTGATCTATCTCTATGTAAATTATGCGGCAAATAACACCGACTTGCGTTCATCAGGTCGCGTCGGGCACGTGGCAAGCTGAGGCGACGACTCGACGCGGCACATTTTTTATATCATACCCAATCAAACTAAGTGTCTACTTTTGGAGGAAGACTTTTAAGGGATTCTGGTTTCGACCTGGCTTAAACCGGTGTTTTATTAGATCCTATACGTAACTATCTCTAGTCCGAAGATCATATTCGATATGGCGAGTCTGATTAAATAACCCGGAATCAAAATCTAATCTGATTTAATCATAGACCATTTGTCTTAAATTTTCGACTTGGCTTTATAACGATGTCAAGAAATTAGAATAACTTACCAGTCCATGGTGTATCGGAATAAAATATAATCGCAGCAGCATTCGCAAAGCAAGATAAATTTTTCCTCACGGGACTGCTTATTTCTCCAGCTCTTCATTGTCTTCGCTGTTTCTGAAAACCTTAAAACCCTCGCCAGGCTAATTATGTGTGTGAATGTAATGAATTTTGTTGTGATAGTATAATACTTGAGAATTCAAAGTTTATCAAATAGTCAATGTTGACGAGAGAGGCTTTTTTTGTACTATTTCATAAACCCGTGTTATTTTAATCCGGAAACATTTTATTGGGGAATCCTTTACATTTATAAAGTTTAGCATTATTTCGAAATTACCTTACTGAACATGGATTTTCACTCGTAACATATACTTGATTTTCGTTACAAATAAAAATTTTAATTACTTTGAAACGATTTCGCTCCATGTGCAAATAAATGTTTTAATTTTAAAAGTAGTGTTAGGCACTAGGAGTTAATAAGTTAATTGTTGTGTCACTGTGTGTAAAAATAGTTTGATATGGTATAATGTAATGTGTGTGAAGGACATTCGCTTCGCTCTTTCGCAAGCAGAAAACCTGTAAAATAAAATACCGTTATTAAATGAAATAAATGCAATAACTCAAGTATGTGTAACTAAATGAATTATTATATTGTGAGCATCTGGGGAAATGTTGGTCAACGAGGAATTTATAGTTTATTATTACAACTATTAGTTATTACGCTAATTAATGGGAAAGCGCTTTGTGTAACTTGTTTATCTTATCAGATTAATTACATCTATCTATGGCATTAATAATCTAAGTGTAGTCCATTTATTACTATCTAAATTGTTTGTTTTTATTTTCTTTGTTCACTTAAGATGTTATTTGATTTTGTTGTTCTAAATTTCAAGCTTAATTTTGTTTTTATTGGACGTAATACTTACATTGTGTATTCAAGGATTTTCTTAATCATGAAGTTTTTTGTGACAAAGTTGCAAAAGAGATTATCACTAAGAACTGTGTCATGAACTTGGCTGTGCTAAACTGCTTATTGGATGCGTAAGTTTTTAGGTCCCCAAAATAAAAAAATACTTAGTTTCATAATAGTTACCCTTAAATGCAAAATGGGTTATATTTTTGTTAACTGTTTTGTTTTTAATTTGAAATTTGAACTATGGAATATACGGTACCTACTTTTGATTGTAATTTATTTCATGAATTTCTTATTTAATGAAGAAAATATATACGTTAAACAGGGTAACATTATTTCTGAAGCAATTAGCTACAAATCAAAAGGCTTGTAACATAGTTTTTGATATTTGATTAAAGATAGCCCAGTTTCTTTATACTAAATGTTTTTTACTGTTTTTTTTTAATTTGTGACTTGCAAAGTTAATTCTTTGATAAAACTTCTTAGGAAATACGTGATGAAGTAATAATAATAGAATTTGAACTGTGGGCACTTTTAGTTGAATGGACAGTGCTGTGCTCGTATATCCTGCGGCTTGCCTGCGATTATTCAAAACAGATTCAGTAACAAGAATTAGTGATGTGTACTCTGTACTGCGTACGATTGATCGGGCGTCCAACTTAAACTGTGATTCAATTGTGTTCAGAAATATTAATTATTTTTCAGTCCTCTATTTTACAAATAATCTATCAGTTGAGAAAAACAGTTTTTTTTTCGTACAATCGGAAGCCTATTACTAAGGCTCCACTGCCTATTCGTCTGTCACCAGACTGTAAGTCATGAACCGTTATATTAAAAAAAAAACATTGATGAAGTATTTCTGTTGTTGTTAAAAAAATAAAAATATGCGAAGTTAACGTCCGTTGACCATTTGTTTTTGGAAATTAGATTATCTTTAGCTTATTGTTATGAAACTGACTGTCGCAAGTCTGCATTTTTACAATAATTTATGATATATATATGATAATTATTTATGTCCCACTGCTAAGTACAGGCCTTTTCACTTTGTTGCGTATGGTTTCAGCATTGATCGGTTTATTTTAGGAATGTGAATAGATTGAAACTGATTATGCGAACTAAGTATGCAGTTAGTCTAAGCGTAGGCTTGACTGTTTTATTGAACTACAGTCGCATTTTATTTCGTACATATTACTTTCAAGTCTTTGATAAGATTGAAAGGTTTGTTAATTATTTATAAATCCTTTTTAAAGCGACATTGAAATTACTTAGTGTAAACTCCGTAAATGTGCAGTCTTACAATTTGTTCAAATACAAGGCTTTTCGTTTGGAGGCTGGTAAACAGAACTATTTGTATAAAAGAGGTTGAACATGAATGTTGGAATTCTATCAACGGGTGTGAGAGTGGGGTCAACCACAACCATTGTGTATTGAAGCTTTAAAAGTATTTGCATACTAACATCTATGCCAGTCAAGCGCGAGTCGGGCGAGCAACGCTGGGGGTTCCCTACAAAAAAGGTAGAGAAAAATAAATTGAGACAAATTAAGTAAACGGCCGGCTTGTGTGGGCGAATACTCATTATTAATATACATAAATACATGTATTGGAAAATGTCAACTGTTTAGCTATCACGGTTCTGAAGGTACAGCATGGTGGGGGACGAACGTACAGACAGACGATGTACGGATAGCCTTACTAATAGGGTTCCTTAGTTTTACCATTTTCAGGTATCACCACGGCATATACTTGTATTATTTGAATTCGTTCTGTCATGAAACATTTTTTTTCCTAATAAGTAGGTGCGCAAGAAACGTTTAATTAAAAAAAATACTCATTTGTATTAAGAAGAGATACTATTTCTTTTTTTATAAACCTGTTTGATTTATTATCTGTGTAATAGACATACATTGCTTACTATGTATGATAATGTGTTCGTTGGGTCGTAATGGATCTTGTAAAGGCTTGCAGTCCGTTGACCACGCCGGCTCCTGTACTCTGTTTTATAATACTTGTTCATTGATCAACATTACGAAGAGACAATAATCAGTTCTTGAATTCAGGTAGATCGATTTAATGAATAAACTTACGAATTACTTTGGGGTTACCGTCTGAATAATCTGTGTATGTAGTTTTCAATTTTTTTATATTGTTATTTATTTAGTTTGTTAATGATTTGTAGTTTAATTTAATTTTTATACTCTCATTAAGTTTTTTTTAATCCACTCGTTGAAGCTGATTTTAATTATATTGTAAGCATATTTGTATGTTTAAAACCTATTAAAATTTTAAATTAATTAATGTTATACTTCGAACAACTTCTAAGTACCTAATTTTTGTTGAACTGATTTTAATGTTGTTATGTACGCGTCAAAAATAACTTTCCTAAACATGATGTGATAGTGGTGATAATGGAAAAATGAAAGAAAATAAAATTGGATGAAGTTAAAATATTTTTTATAAGATTTGAGTAAAACCTCGCAAATTTGCTCACCTAATTATAGTAAACTAGCTCAACTCACCCTTTGTAGTTAAATTCATCCGTCCCTCTTCAGCGTTCGCAACCAATCAGCACCGATTTACGTTGGCTGCGGGCTTATTAATTTTGGTATGCCGGTTAATTACCCTGTGAATTTGCCAAGTACTCATTCAAGTGTCATGAATTAGGCAGTGTGTATGTGTGCAGCTGTGTTCAACGTAACTGATACGAGTAGCTCTCGACGCAATTGTGCCACCTCTTCGTTACATCGGGTACCAGGCGAGCATGCCGCTAGGAGAGCTCTCGTTTAACGCACACTTGAATAAAATGAAATCTGTGTGCGGAATACATACAATGTATTTTCCACGGTCACCGTGTCGGTGTGTTGATGTAAGACTGTGGTCGCTTTGTGTGTGTAGGCTTACGTGTCGGAGTTTCCCTTCAGTGACGTAACGTCCGCGCTTAAAGTTGAAGTCGGCGGTTGTTTGCCATGTTTCCACATAGTTTGAATGAAAAGTAGTTTTGTGTTTCACTATGGTTTTGTTAAGCTAACGAAATCTAGTTGATAGTGTTTCAGTCAGTAGTGTGTTGAATGTGAATAGTAGGTATTATTCATTCCGTACGTTCGTGGTGAAGTTTCCCACGTAGTTTATCTGAAACAAGAAAAAGTTTCTTTCAGTGTTACTTTGTTGTGGTAATCTTTTTAAACTACATAGTTGGAGTGGTAAAATTATCTTATAGCTAAAAAACCTTATCAAATTTATGAATTTTTTGTTTCTTATTTTCAAATACAACAAATCAACTTTATATTCATTTAGTATTTTTAGTAGTTTTTTTTTAAGAAGTACTTTGTAAATGGGGAATATGCACGTGACTTAAATATGGACAAAATATTTTTTTTGTAATATTTATTGCTACAGAAAACACACTATACAATTATTTTTAGAATTTATTTTAATTTAATAATGAAATTTAATCATCAAAAAGTGGCTGTTTTGAAATTACCGCGCAAATTTTCGAAACGCAACACTATTGGTGGAACAAAACGTGACGTCAGTTTTACACGAGACGTCTGCTGTCAACAAGCTATTTGTATGGTTTCTTTTTGGAGGAATAATTGTTATTGTATTGTATCCATGGTAATTAAGTCGATATTCACTCTATTTATTTTTTGGTAATTTTGTAAACCAATCACTTTGCTGTTGACATCGAACTCGTGTAATGGTGACGTCACGAGCAAGCGCGCCAAAATGGCCGCGTTTAAATTGATCGCGATTTTAATATTTAATTTTTTGCATAATAGTTTATATTTTGGACGTGATATTTCTATGTTTGGTAATGTAATAACTAGTAGAAACATATAAAAAATAAAAAAAAAATCATGCATATTCCCCATTATCGCATTTGTTAAAATATTATCAAGAAATATGTTATTAAGACATATTAGAGTGAAACTGAAGTTCGTTGGGTATTTACTCGTTAATTTATTTACTCATAACTTGAATATAGGTATTAATTTATTTATTACTGCTATGAATTGATTGAATTCGACGGATGCGTTGTCTGTGCTGCCGTTTGAAGATTTATAGGTAAATCGAATCAACTTTTATAAAAGACAAAACACCTGAAGGTCTTTGTAAACAATAGCTAATAGCTTTTGTGTGCCCTGCTTTTAGAACGAATAATAAGACAATGCAGGTATTACAATGGCCTGTGAAAGATGACATGAATAAGAGAGATGAGTTGTGCGTAGGAGGGTTCCTTGAAACAGTATCAGTGACTTAATGTGTTAAGTAAACGCATATGCAGTAAGGATGATATAACATGTGTGGAGACGTGCTCTATGACGCAGGCGACATATTAGGCGCCTGTGCAGTTCCCTATTTAGAATACCTTGGCTTTTGTATTACTTATTCTGTCGCGTCAGGCTCTTAAAATGCCGCTTGACCTCCAATAATGACCGCCTTTTAGGTCTAATTTTGTCTCTTGTTTGAAACATTGATCTGCTCAGTATAAAGCATAAAATTAGACTTTATTTGTAATCAACCGAAATCTTAATTCATTTTTATATCCAGCAATGCATTCACGCGTTAATTAAATTTATATTTAATTTGAAAAGTAACCGGATTAACGAAAACTTCGGAAAGTATAAACGGATTACCATTTTGGTGTAAATCCGAATGACAATTTCAATTTAAAAATTGTAGATTTTCATCGTCCAATTCACCTTGCGTTACAGATTGATGAATATATGTTTGTTTTAAATTCCCCTAATACGGTTGTTTAGGAGACAGTTCAATCACAATAACTGGACAGAAGGTTGCGGCATATTCGAGTATTGTTTTGAATATTTTGTAGTTCAAGTAAATAGCATTGGAGAATTCTGTGTACCTTAATTTGGAAAGTATTAGGGTTTGGGACTTAGGAATTACTTTTAATTAAATGTTTGACATCCGTGTAGTATGTATGTTGACAAAATCAGACTTCTAGTATTCTTAAATTTTTGAACTTCAAGTTATTAAAAATATCCGGTAAACACCGGCAAGATAAAAACCGGTGCTGTGATGGTAAGAATAGTATAAAAACAATTTAGACAACCTGTCGTTTTACACAGAGGTGCAAGCTGATTAAATATCCAGAAACACGCAGTGTCGCGTTCGCTTCCCAGTTCGTTTGTAGCAATCCAAATCAAGCTACAAAGGAGTCCGCAATGGAATTAACAAAGCTGTGATGACCGCTTGTGTGTACAGGAAGGTATCACCATTCACCCCACGTCCCCAGCTAGTTACATCAATTTAACAGTATCGAGTCGCCTGCACACTTCCGAGTATCCGATTTAATACTATCACCAAGATTTGCATGTCACAGGACGCATGCTACCCGGGGCCAATGCTGTTGTATTACGTAACACAGATTGTATTGTGCACCGATATACCTGGATAAATTAATTTTCCTTGCATTACCATACCCTTGTGATTGTCCGTGTCCTGTCCGATTAATTGATTATTCGAATAAATCAATATCGATATCGAGATGATAGTTTGAATTGATTATTCTAATTTGATATGAGTTGCCTTTTGAAACGCAGATTAGTGTTAATTTTATTTATCACGTCGTAATAGATAATTATTTTCAAGTACATATGGAATATGGATATAATGCTTGTTAGATGATTATCTTGGTTTAATAATACAAACCTGGTCACGATCATAGCGTGTGTTGGCTTGTATTGTATTGGGGAAAACGGAGACGGGAATATTGTTTTATATTTGATTGTTTATAAAAACCATTGAGACGGGTACAAACGTTGTTGTAAGATATACCTATGATAAATGAATGCTGAATATTCCATAAAGCTGAATATTCTAGGATCCTTGACATTTAAATAGGATTTTTCACGAGGCAAGGCATTAGGTATTAGTAAATTATTTAAGTATCTAAATAGTATCTTCCCATGCTCCTTCATTGAAATTTATAGAAGCACGGTACATTATGTAGGCAAGATATTTTGGAAACGCTCCAAATTATGACAGATTACATTCAGTTTTAAATAAACTACACGACAACATTCATTTCAATACACAAACGTACCTAAGACATGTTTACACGTAAGTAAAACACTAATTGAATTGAATAAGTCGAACAATAGATTGGATTGAAGCGAATTCGTACGAGCCTTTGTGTTTGGATACCTGTGGCTGGTTTAGCCAGATAATTGACCATTTAGCTTGTAGCACGTTACAGGTACCGGAGTCATAGCCTTCAGCGGTACGACGGACAGAGCCCGCCATCAGTCGACGGGACACATACATGAATTTGCATAACAAAGAAACATCTGTCTGCACCGTAGGCCGTGTTTGTGTAACATTGGATTTGTTTTCATGGACAATAACGGGAATAAAGATTCTGGTATCGTGATACATACTCCGAAAATTGAAAGCTGGCTTTTTTAAAAATGGAAAAATTGTTCTTGAAGTTTGCACTTGGGCGAACGTAACGCAATCAGACCTTTTTGGAATTTTATTTGTTTTTTTTTATCATTTTTTTTTCTAAACGACTGAATATTTTCATCACATAATTAACGCACAGTAAAATTGAAAGGGTAGGCGTAGTAGAATAAAACATTACTAATAGATACCTTTACTCAACAATTTAATTGATAAAAGAATAGCCAATTGACATCTATTGCTATACATACACCAAGTCCTTGTTACATATCACATTATAATGTAAGTTTGGTTTGAAACAAAGTAGTTGTCTGCGGTGGCACCAACTTTGCGACGGGAGAGTTCAGTGTCATGTGAGGTTCCAAATAATATGTCGCATCTTACGAATTTTCAAAATGGTCTCATACATTTGTTATTTTGAATCGCTTTACCTGTAAAGTATTGTCTATTTACCTATTGTTGTTGAGAACGATTTGTACTTAGTTCATATATGATTGATATCGAAATTAAAACTTGATTTTTTTTTCAAATTATAGTCTTTTAAGTAAGTATAAACATGTCATCCGAAACCTAGACTTTTGAGAAGTTTGTTGGGGTCGGCTAAATACCAGTGTTTTGCAGAGGTTTTAATAAGTAGCAAATTTACGGAATCAGAAAGAGAATCATTTATTAAATATAAAAACAGGCAAACAGAAAATAAAGATCTAAGTGTATAAGCTTATAAACATTTAACGGTAAGTGTCATTTAATTTTACCTCTCCTTTTAATAAAAGGCATAAAATATTTGATTACTTATGTCAGCAGTACAATAACTGACCATAAAAAATAAAAAAAATAAAATAACTAGTTTTAAAAATTGGCAACAATTTGATTAATTACACTGAATAAAGCACTTTTATTTGCAATTGCGCTGATGAATGTTGCCGATGTAGCTATATTGTCAATTAAAACCGCGGGCGGACTCGGTAATGTAAAATTGTTATTTTCATCACGTGTTAATATGATAGAGAGTGTCCATGCTCCGTGAGTGACGAGTTACGATTCATTACACTTTACACCCCTTGTATAAAACTAAAAGAAAAACAAGAACAGACGTGTTTTACGTAGACACGTTACGTTTTTTTTTTTTTTTTAGAATTGCAAAAACCTAACCTTTTTATAGAGCTTCGATGAAAAATAAAGGGTGAATTTATAACTGCATCTAGCGAAAGGATGTCAAGGTAACAGAATACAGAAAAATAAGGCTCAGAAAGTTGGCACGTGTTTAAAAAGGATGTGATGAATGTTGTTTTGAAGACTTGAGATTGAAGAAAAATCTTTTTGTTTAAACGTGGTACCTAGATACCTTTTTCAGATTATGCAGATGTTAATAAAACCTCCTAATTGAGAACGTTCCTTCTTTTTGTAGTCTGTAAAATATCAGGATATTTTGACTTCAACTTGTGAGCTTGTTAATTGACTACAACTACTACAAGTTGTTTACGTCTTAGTCATATACCTAGTTATTAGAAAAATATCTCAACATTTAAACATTGGTTTCAATACTTGAACACACGTTAGGAAAGAAGACACACAATTATATAAGACTTTATAACTGACTGCAAAAACCAAGAGCATTCTCCCAGTCTCCGCTTTTATTTCCTTCACGTATACTTTCCTTTATCCCTGTTTACCCACTAGGCATGGATATAAATTTCAACTTTGTATTCAATGTCACTTTACAATGCGTGTGTTTGTAACAATGGAACAAATTGACCGGCGCACGAACCAACGAAACAATAGTCTCCAATCATGAATCCAGTTTGTCTCTACACAACGAACGGCTAACAATTATATTAACTGAAATCAAAGAAAGCTTAGAAAATTTTATTTCCATATTTATCGGTTCGTACATGTAAAGAATATGAATTCGTTTTTAAATTATTTTGTGATCGAGAAAATAGTTTTATACATTGGTTTTGATTTTATTTATTGTTTGAAATGATCATCAGCTCTGATCAATGCAAAAAACGCTAAAATATATAAAAATGACATTTATTTTCAGCGATGAAACCTGTAAATCTGCACATTAACTTGTGTCACTCAGTGTTATGACACCCAGACTCAGAAAAAGCCCTTGAGGATCACACAAATGCTTTTGTGGGGATCGAACTCGCGACACGTCGCAGTCGCAGTCATTGAGTTTAACACTCGGCTATCCGTGCAGTAAAAATGAGTGAATACCAATGATTCTCTGAGTGTCACTGGGTTAGAGTTACTGGTTTTTGGAAAAAAAAATTGAAGTGCCTACGTAACACACGATTTCTTACTTTTGTGATGATTGCTAAATTTAAGATAGCAAGTTAAGTAGTTACTTGAACTGTTATACCAAAACGAAACCATTAGGCTGTATACAATTGTTCTGAAAGTATTTCGACTTATTGTTGCGCAACTTATTGTTATCGCTGTAGACAATGTAAAACTGCCCATCTTATACCTTATTCAGCACATGTCTTGTAAATGTAAAGTCACACAACTCGCCACTTTGGCGTCGATTCAAGAAATCAGCGGTCGGGTTGAAGGATTCCAATTCTCTTTTGTTTTATAATAGTTCCAGTACATTTAAAATGCTCGCAATTATTTTAATTTATGACTAAGCGACGGGAACTGCCAGCAATTATATCGGTTAATTAATAACATAATAGTTCAATCAATTTACTTTAGTATTACGTTTTTATAATTACCGGTTTTTATTTCACCGCATTTGACAAGTAACTTCGATTATAAAAGGTAGCTACAATCATTAAAATATCAATCAAGTTTAAATTAATTAAGCATATATAAAAAAGAATGCATTGTTTGCTTGAAGTTAAAACGTGAAAAATATTTGAATGTTACCCTAAAAGTAATGACAGCAAAACTACTAAGCATATTTTCCTTTCCGTCAATTTTTGAGGTAGATACTTTTAGTCTGTTAGCAGGTTTTTTTGTTTTGCTGTAAACACGTTGCGACGATGAAAGAATATTCCCATAACACCACGTAGCTTTAATCAAAATGCCAATCAAACTTGTCAATTATATCTGTAATTTACCACTACGGGCTATAATAACGGCTTAATGCAATTAAAGACTTATTACGACTAAATAAGGGTGCAATTCCCGTTCTACTGGAGCATTCATAAATACATATAGGCTCTACGAAGTGGCTACGAGCGCGGTCGTAGCGTAGCGGTCCCGGTAGTTTGGCTTGCTTTATCGCAGCTCGGTGTAACCGCGGTTCACGGTCATCAGTGAAGAGGCTTGATTGCAGCCCTCCCTAACTTACACTGTGTATACATCTAGTGTTCATTATCCAGTAACTAATTTGTTACGCAGTTATTACTCCTAAAAAGCACGATGTTTTTTTTTCAGAAAAATCAATCTAAAAGTAAGTACCACTCTAGTTTCAACAAGCAATGTGAATCAACTGCCCTTAACTTATGTCGGTTATCGTGTTCCAAGGGCACGGCGAGGTGTCAGATAAGAAGTACCTTCCTAAGTTGTCTATTGACCCCACGGACTTGAGTAAAAAGTACGAAAAACAAACATCATTGCTAAAACACCAGTATAAAAAATATACTTGTAGCTGTATGATGCAATAATATCTCTGATAAAACGATTCGGATTATGAAAGTCTGTTCCTCTGGCCTTGAACTGCTGACATCTTGTTACTAATTGTAAAACACTTCAATCTAGTTTGAGTAAAATCTACGTGTTGTGCACACACTTCACTTAACTGTCAGATAAATTTTCCGCTTCAAAGTTCTCGCGAACTCGATCGTTTACAGCGCAGGGAGCGAGGTACCAGGGGCGCAGGGTCGCGAGCGACCTCTGTTACACGTGCCGCACTCACACAACTACACATAGCGTCCATACACGACCTATCGGTGTACGAGGACAATTTACAAACGATGCAGAATTTTAAATGCGTTTAAACGGAAAAGATGGAACCAATTGATATCTACTCTATACGATATCTAATATTTTGTGTACTAAGTAAATTGTAAAATTTTCTGTCGTTTTAGTTTATTACAATTGAGGAAGGTTTTTATTGAAATGTTTCCATGGCGCCAGTATTTACAGCATAGGAGAAAGAGTTCAGTCACAAAGCTACGCCCCAGACTTGAACTGAAATAAAATCTAGAGAGGTCTCGATTTTCACCTCAAAGCCAAAGCGCTGCTAACTACGCGTTCCTGGATTTATTAAGTAATGTAAACCGAACGAATGGGACGTGACATTCAATTAATACCGTTCTGACATTTTTGTACAAGTTTTCTATTGACTTATTGCACCTAATTTTCTACCTAAGTTTTATAAATTTTTATATCCTGATCTGGCATTTCAGCAAGCTCTCAATTTTATGTTTTCTTCACAATTTTTCTGATCGAAATTGCTTAACACGTGATGTGACTTTCAGGTTCTTTTTTGCATTTAACGAAATATCGTTAACTTTTTATTTTCGCGCTCCCTTGAAAAATCCTTTGTCGCAATTGTTTTCACAACATTATGAGATGAGATGAGATATTATGTTTAGAGTTAGTTCTTTAGAGAATAAAATACTGAAATGTCGTTGTGAACACTTATAACGACAAAATGAATGAACTTGCTTTATAAATGTAGAAGTAATTACTTCAAAGATTTCTTTTAGTAGGTGAGCTTGAGAATACCATGCTTCTTTCTACTTAAAAATATGAAGGATACAGGGCGTATATTCAATATTCCTGATTTATGTACACAAGCTTCATTAAGATTTGTCTAATTTCCAGTAGGTCCTGTCTACGGGGTGCAATCATCTAATTGCGCCCGTGCCCTAGAACTTTCAATTTTAAACTCCCACTCCCACCCCCCTGTAACTCGAGTGGCAGAGTGGCGCCACCCCGCGTTGATAGGTTTCGACTATTCGATTCGGAAAACAATGAAGATGTAAAACAGTTCTTTAGAAAAAGAATTTACTTTGATGTTGTTTAATAAATTAATTATTTCGATAGGCCTTTGTGTAAAGTCTTGGTGCTTTTATTAGGTATTATCGTTTTATTAGGAACTTATTTAGGTTAAGGGGAATAAAAAGGATTTGAATTAATGTAATGAAAAAAAACCATTATGATCATTTTTAGGTATGATGCTGCGATTTTTCATTTTTTTCCTGTTGTATAAACCCACTACTGGGAAAATGTCCGAAATTATTGAAAAAAAAAATACTCAAGACTAAAATTAAATTCATATAAAATGTGCGAATGAGACGTGTTTTCTAATAAACTCGCCACAGTATCGGCCGGGCTAACGCAGTTTGTAAATATTCGTTGTAACTGGGCATGAGCCAAGTACATAGGTCGTTACTTTCATGAAAGCTAAAAAAACGTATACTTTTTGGTAATAGTCCAATTGCTCGCAAACGCATTTGAAATAAAATTAAAAATGTATGATATATCTAATTCAGATACTCAAATGCGTTTCAATAATGAAGGGTAAGTAAAGTGACAAAAATCGTTTAATTGGAACGACTTTTTTCTGGTTCAAAGATCGCTCTTCCGAAGTCACAGAGTCAAAGTTTCACAATTTATAACGACGAATATAGGTACAGTTGTTATAAAGTGACAAACTATTTCGGAAAGTGAAATTGTTTTCCAGTTAGACTTTACATTATTAATTAAACGTTGTACCGATGGCTAGTTTATTTCCGAGCTTCCTTGTACCCGCTAATTTAGAACTCGTTCACGTTTGTATTTATAAGTAGCAATTGTGACAAACGTTAGCAATGTACGACAAAATTAACAAGTTACAGTTAACAAGCCCCTGTTTGTGTAAACTCTACTAACTAACCAGTTTTTACGTCAGCCTGACGCACCGCGCCTTTTACAGTACGAGCCAGGTACATAGGTAAAGTTCTATACAATAATTCGATCAAAACTTCGTACATTTTTGTTTACCGCGAATGAACTGAGCGCCATCAAACATGAAACTGTTTATCCGTGGGAATAAGTCAGTCGGTTTATTTATTTGTGGGTTAATGGTGAGTTGGATTAAATCTATTATTGTTACGAATAAAAAAAGTCTGGTTCAGAAGGGTTTTCCGTACTCACATTAAAAAAGTCAAAGTTTGTTTCGTGCTAAAGTTTTATTTACTGACCGATTTTTGAAATTATTTTTATGAGTGCCATAGTGCCATCAACAGATGTGTCAGCAAAATATTACAAATACTGTTCCTCGTTCTTAATTACGTCAAAAAGAGATGTAACGTAAGTTCTTTTTATTTTGTAATATTTTGAATTTGCCGCTGTGGAAAGAGTGCCTTTGAGGAAATGTTTGGAAAAAGTCCAACATAGTTCCTTTACAAAGATCTGCCAAAATGTAATCCTGAGATGGGTCGCATGTTAAAAGTCCTCCGTACAAGTAAGTCTGCCGCTAACAGAATGGAATCTTCAGAAAGATACTTTACATAGTATTTTTATCATCTAAATGATTTTATTTAAGTATTTAAATATCCAAAATTTTATCTATTAAAATAAATCTTAGCCGATTGCGTTTACGGATTATTTTAAATTAATACTTCATTGACCAGTTATAAAACCAATTCAGGCATACAAAATTAATATGATATTTCGACAACCTCATTAGTGATGTCAATATTATGAAACAGTCACTTGTCAAAAGCTTATTATAAAAACCTCAATACCATATGTATAGTTTAATTCAAATTCGTAAAAATAGAACATCAAAGCCGACTGATAGGAAAGCCGCATTAGATCTGTAAATACAATCTTAAACGACAATGTAAACTCGATTTAGGAAAGCGAAAACATCTTACTAAAGACCTGTTTCTTTGTTCTTCGTTTAGAATCAGCTAGTTCACTACAAAGATACCCAATTGGACTCGACTGTAAACCCCGATTAAGGACTAGCTCTAGTCTATTTACCAATAGCTCCCTTATGTATTAGATCACCAAGGTTTGACTTGGCTCCAAACTCTATTACAATCTGTGCAGTTTTAGAAAAGAATCCCATGTAGGAATGACATATAGCCAAATCCAATTGCTGGTTTTGAACAGAAAATGTATGTTTTTCATTCGGAATTCTGATATTTGTCTTTCAGGGAATTACAGCCATGTGAGATTTCAATTGAATTCTTTTTACATTTTCTAATTATATGTTCGAAAAATACATATTATGTCGAAAAGATATACCTATAGTATGGATCATCCTATTGGTACCTATAGATATTATAATACGTTTAAATCTTTAAAATTTATTATTCTGGAAAGTTAAAAAACTGGACGTTTAAAAATCAATATTAATAAAACATATTTCGAAGCATTTTCTCAAGTACGTAACTAAGTTATGAAGCTGTCTGTTTACAGTTCTTGTATCTAGCGGTCAGCCAGATGCGGACGTGATAATGTGGAAGGCGTGGAAGTGGCTGCTGACAATTAGGTGCCGGTTGGATTAAAAGGAGCGCATGAGTTCAAGACGCCAAAACAATTCACTTATAACATAAAAAGGGGACTGTCTAAATTTAAGTTTTGTTGCCGTCATACAAGTTGTTAAATAAACGTCTATTAAAATACTGGTTAAGTGAGAGGTGGAGAGATTACAGGTACAGGTTTTCGTGCAAAGAAGAAAAACACATTAAATAAAAAAGACCGTACCAATGCTTTCTAATCTCAATTTTAACATTAAGATCGTTTCTTTGTTATGAAGTATTTTTTGCGATGATACCTATATAATCAATTCATCAACAGAAGTCTGATCGGATAGGTAAATAAATTGAATTAATTGTAACATAGAATATTGCATGGATTTGGTTAGGCCTTAGCCCAGCAGTAGGACACAGTGGGCTACATAAAAAAAATGTATTTTAAAACACTCATCATCGCACACGCAACATCAATGGCAACAATGTTACCAATGGCGAAATGAATAAAATTCTTGAAATAAAATTACTTTTATCAGAATTTGAACTATCAATAATTCACTGAGCTATTTCATCAGCATTAAAGCTTATAGAAAAGTTGCTTATTAAGATGAACTAAAATTTAAATTGCCTTAATTTTCAACAGTCTTTAATTTTGACTAGCAAAAGAATCGTGTGTTACATCAAGTCGTAAAGGCTCGGAAGGCCGTCACTCGATGTAAAATACTGGTAGTGAACAGTTTCCTGTGACACTCGAAGTCCATTCAGTATGAGATATTGCTAGGTAGAATTAAAACAGCATTTCAAAGAGAACGCACTTCGTATTTCGAAAGCATCTATTTATATTCTTCTTCTATCAGTATTTAATATTTCTAGAGATATAAAAAAAAAACATTTGTAGGTACTTTTATTCAACTGTATTTGTACATTTGGTGTTATAGAGGATTTTATTAATCCGCATTCTGAGTGCCTCTACTTTATAAAGATGATATTGAAAAGGAAGCGCAGAAAAAAGCTTTCTACATTGGTAGAACAGTTGCTATCCTTTTGGTTTCTTTCGCATACTCTAAGTATGCAGATGGAATACGCTATGGACGTGTATATTGAGTGGGTACGATTCATTTTTTTTAAGATAATCGTATCTAAACATGTTAAAATTGTATAAGACAACTTGGTGATTCCGCGAACTTCGTTCTGCTAGGGTGATTTGTGTATCTACACCACCAAAAAACTCATTCAAATCGTTTCAGCCGTTTAGGAGGTGTTTCTTCCAAGTGTTAAAGCACAACTATAACCGTAACATGTAAGTGAACACTGCTGATAGAAATTATGCTTAAGAAATAAGCAGAATCCTTGTTCATCTTATTTTGTGTCTGTTATTTTCAGTGTTTTGTGTATTCTTAAATTTTTATTTAAATAAACTTTTTTTGCACATGTAACATGATATATTTGCGTAGTTAAATGTCAAGCTCAGGTGTGTTTGTAAGATGATGTTTATTGTACAGTTATTATGGTAGACGGTAAATTAACGCCCACGTAAACACAAATATCAATCGACATCTTTCACAATTCAGAAGCTGAAAGAGCAAAGGTTCTTTATTAGACTGTTATCATATTTTCAAATAAATAGAAAGATTGACATTTCTCTTATTGTTATTATAGCCGTTGCTCGCGGCTTCGCCTGCATGGATGTTGGTTATAGCTGCAAGACATTCTTCACCCTTTTTTAAGAAAGTCGAATTATACTTTAATCCAAAGATTCAGCCTCCTTCGTACTAAATTTTATCGAAATTGGTTCAGCCCTTTGGGCTTGAAGAGGTACACACACATAAAATAACACTCACACCCTTTGGCATTTATAATACTAGTCTGATATCGGTACCCCAAAAACGATGAAATGAGATAAAATCAACAGTATACTATAACTTCCCAAAGTCTCTTTATAATATTATTAATGATAAAGCTAAAACAGTTCTTACAAAATGTTCATATCGAACAAAATTCTTTAAATCGCTGGCTAATCTTCTATTTGTCATAGTAACTTACGTTACAATCTAACAAGCGGCTTTTATTCAACTCACGAACAAATGCGCAATCCCCAATGTTTCCTAACGTTTAGCGATACTTTCCTAAATTCACTTTGGCGGGAAACGAAGTCAACATAAATAAACGGGGCTTCTTTTAATGTAGCAGCTAAAAAGTCAAGTGCAGTTGTAAAGTATAGATACTCTTTCGACATCGGTTTTCGACAGCTTTTGGTTAGGTCTGCTTTTTGTAGAAACACATACGACAATTTTTATTTGCCTTACCTAAAGAACTATGCCTTATGTATACTAATATTATAAAGCTGAAGAGTTTGTTTGTTTGAACGCGCTAATCTCAGGCTCTACTGGTTCGAATTGAAAAATAGCTACATAACATCACGCTGCGGCAAATAGGAGCGAAGATATAATTTGAAATGTGGAAAAAACGGGGAGAATTATTCATCTTTGAGGGCTTCAAGATCTTCTAACCACGTGGACGAAGTCGCGGGCAACAGCTAGTATTTATTTAAACTAAAGCTATCTTCGATAAAACTTACAGATTAATACAAAATAAAATATACGACATATATTGTGGTAGTAAAGTACTTCGACTCGCGACCCCGAAGCGTCAGCTCATGATTAAGGACTGCGGTTGGGTCCGAAACTAGTCGGGCAATCCCGATAAATACGCGGGAGTTCACCGTTGCATCATTGAATAACGAGAAAATATTATTTGAGTGGCATATCTGATTTGATAGCCTCCATAACCAAAATTTTGACCGAAACCATCCCAAGATTGTTTTGCCTTTTTTTTAGTACGTTAACAAATGAAGTATCGTTTTTGGTTTGGTTTCAGAACAGTTTAAATCAATTGAAGCTTGTTACAAACCAATGTGCTACAGCGCATTGATTGATTGCATGTAACATGTCGCTAATTAGACTGAGGATCATAATTGAGCCAGTAACGAACGGATCTAACTTTACCTATATGTATACACTTATTTATTACAGCGATATGTGACGCCAATGTGTAACCATAGTGCATTTTATATGACTTTTAAATTCCTATTTCTAGTACTAAATGTACTAGAAGTTAAATTTATTTATTTATTGAATAGAATAGAACGGTAAAAAACAATTACACTATTCATAAACCAATTACACAATTTAGTTAGTAATATAATTATAACTTTCAAATATCTAATATATTCCGATGTTTGCTGAAAACATAATGTAATTGTCAAGTATTTCCAACTCTACACACCTGTGTCTAATCGATTAATTTTGAATACAACGAGTAAAAAAACTTGTCTTAAATAAAATTACGACTAGACTTCAATAAATGAATAAAGAACGCAGTTTTCTTAATAGTAATAATACAACGCACTAACTAGGATTATAAATCTTGTAATGAGGTAATCGGTTTCAAAGGTTCACAGCGACGCACGCATAGAATGAATTACGAATAAGCACAAGTGTACATTGCGGCCTTAGCGAATTTACAATATTTTTCCTGCAGTTACTTCGCAGTGTATGTTTTGCAACTAGCCTTTGTAAAACCTACAGCTTTTTTATGATTGAAGCTTTATGAGTTCACGTCATGTATTTTTTTAACACTAAAATTATCAATGTTTGATTTATTTCGGCAACAAATTAAGTCGTATTGTGATGGTAATCTTTAAAGTCGATAGACATGACGTTGATTTAATTATTTTCATATTATTTCGTATGTATAAAAAATCATTTGTTTGAAGATAACGTAAAGTATCAAAATCATTATAACTCTTTATTTCGTTTAACCTCAAAATGTAGGAACTCTTTTGTTTCAATAACCAAGAGTTTGAGACTCTTTTGTTTGAAATATATCGTAACTACATTTACATATTCCAATATATTAGGTACGTAACTAGGTATCACAGTTCGGGGACTCGTCTGATGCGTACTAACTTCCTAATAGATGTAATAGGAACTAATTACTAGGTCAGTGTCGCTTGCCAAGTGGACCGGGCGCAAAAGTTACGTATAAAATAGTATAAATAAAATATGATTCGAATGTACATCGTGAGCAGGGTTTAGATTTATATTTAAAACGATTATATCTGTTCATACAACATTAAGTTCGAAATATATATATCCGGATAAAATTGTCGAGGCCGTACGTAGACATAAAGCATAAATTCCGTATTTCCAAAAAAAAACTATTCATAATCGATATCTATTTCTTTGCTCTTTTGTAGGGTATTAAACTACAAAAATGAGTTATTAAACTCGTACGTACACATATTTTTTATTTTATCACTATGACAAAAAATAAGACACGGGAAGTTAAAATCATGTGTGACGTCACTTACAAGTACATTTTTACAGGCAATTGACTAGTCCCCCTTTCCTTCCATCCTTCCATAACAACATCTTATAAGCGATTTAATTTGAATTGATTTATCTGACGGACTATATTGTGTCTAAACCCTATTTTTAGAACAAGGTTTCTATTTTTAGACGAACTAAATGACAAACAAAAAATTTCAGTCAAAATTACGAGATGTAATTTAAACCTTAGTTTTTTATAAATAATCCTAAAAGACTCGAAACTAATCACGTTCGTTCATCAAATAGTAATTTACAAACGAGAACAGTGGCCCAATTCGGAGATATATAGCATTCTAGGAATTTTATACAAGTCCAATTTTAGAAAAAGTTAATAGTGACTTCGAAATATGAGTGTAAAACACCAAGGCGGAATGTTTAATATGTAATCTTTTTATTTGTATCTCAGACCAAGGTCGAGACACAATAGCGTTTATGAATTATGGTAATCAGCTGATTGTCCACCAAATGAGGTGGGAAATTGTCTATACCATTGACTTAGTAATCATTAAGCTGAATTGTTAAAAAAAGTGTTTGATGTTCTGTTTTTATTTTATTTTAATCAATAACAATTTCTTTCGTTATTTTTTTTGTGTCTAAATTATCGGTAATTCTTGTTTTTTTTCTTATCAGCCGACTGAGTCAGAAATCTAAAAAACTCTATATCTCTCCAATTTTATTTAGTTAGAAAATATTCCGATATTTGAATGCTTCCGGAAATCTATTTAGTAGTATATTAATGAGCTGTTCGAAACCTACAAGTAGGTACCTGCTCAAAAAAAAATATTTAATTTAAAATAATTGTCGACCAAACCCGAGATAATGAGGATAAAAGTATAAAACGCACGTAATTATAATTTTATTTTAAGATTCAACAATGAACTACCTCCACTGTAGCCCAATGCCGTTAGTTGGTCTCTGAATCCGGTTTTAAAGAATTGTATGCTAGAGTCATCCTAGCGTAGCATGCCTAGATAACACGTGAGAAATAAATCGTTTTAATAAATGCTAATATTGCTTATATCCTAACAGTTATACGACTTACTTTGATCAAAAGTATGTCGGAATACTGTTTGTCAAATAAATGTATATTTTAATTACAAATCTGCATATGCAAACCAAGGAATATCTAGGTATTAACAAGAATATTTATTCTTAAAAGCTATGTAATAAATTGCTTCTGATTTTTTAATAGCGTTTTTAAGAATTACGTGGTTCCTATGAATATATATGATATGTAGTTTTTTTTTATTTAATATTACTAGGTACTAAAAATGTATTAGCTTCTGTTGTAAAAGTATACTTATTTTTATGTTTACCTAAAATCCTGTTTTTATCTTATTTTGCCTTTTTTAAAATTTGTAGGTGTTTGTAACTTGCTATTACAATAAGGATATCCGAATCCGTTAACAAAATAAGCATTTCGAATAGAAATGTGTGTAATTTCTTTTTATGTAGATCCTGGTCCCCCACCATGTTCCACGTAAAAGCTTTAGAGGGGGAGGGGAATCAACACAATCTGAAAATCCGACGATTGTCATCAATAATTGAGTTTTTCGAATTGCGACTCTAAAGTCAGTAACAAATGTTCAAAAATAAGCAAAAGCATAACCAATACGGACAACCATATCCGCGGTTACAAAAAACAATGGATTTCCAGTGGCAATAGGAGGTACCGATATCATGTTTAAAGATGGGAATCTAAGACAATTACCTCTTTTACACCAAATATGTAGATGTCACAATTATATAAGGTTATGAATTTATTGATGTAGTGCGACCTAAGAAAAATCTCATCCTGATATAAATAAGGAGTAATTTTATGTCGGTCAGGTTACTCGAGCAAGGTTCCGCGAATTTATTATTTATTTATTAAAATTCAATACCTGTAATAATATTTTAGTAAGTCCAATCAGGGATTTCACTCTTTGAACTGGGGTCTTGTAACTTTGTCGCTAAGCTATAAAAGGTACCTATATATTGAAATTCCCTCTGCTTTCAGAAAGATTTGTATGGCTTTTTTGCTATAATATTACTCAGAGGCAGAGGCTAAAGTCTGAAACTAGTCAGACAGTCTACAGAAATACAGACTAGCAGGCTTTTTCCCCATGAATTGGTATAAGTAAATGGATGTTGTATACGCAAAATTACAAACACGCATAATTTCAGGTCCCCAGACTTGTATTTCACGAGTATATTATACTTATCTACGTAACATAAGTTTAGCTATCCAAACAAATAGCCTTACGTGCAAGAATTTGCGGTTAATAACGTTGTCCTTAGCGCGGGATGTTTCTGAAAGTTCAGTTACTTGGTGGGAAGTATGCGGCGGGAAAATTGAAACAATTGACGGTCGACGCTCGAACGCTTCTAACCGTCCGATACTGTGGCTCGCAACTTGTGTATAGATTGAATTTCTTACACCTTCCGAAGATATTGTCTTTCATAACTTGTCCCCGAACATTCTGAAATGTATGAGTAGATGCTGAAGTATGTTCTGACTACTTATTTTAGGTATTTACATAAACAAGAAGGGTTTTTGTTTTGAATTTTACAGCTTTTAGCCTTATTAGCCATCTAGTCATCTCGTGAGTCGTATTCGAAAATACTTGGATAGCGAATAATATTATACAGGTTTATTAAGATTTTTTTATAATAATGTTATATTTAAAATAAAGCATTAATTGAACTCAGTTTGTTGGTATTGATTGATAAGAGAATTGTTGCCTGACATTAACGAAACTCTTCGAGTTTATCTTCGCCCTACAGTATTTTGGACAAAAAATGGTCCTAATCAAACAAAATTAAAGTAATTAATTTCAATGCTATGATCCCAATTTAAATTCAGGTTAACATCAAGGCTCGAAACGAAAAAAAGTTTAGTTTTGCATCATTAAATGAAACTAAATGAGCATCTGTCTGACATCTGAAACAATTAAATAATTAGGAACCTTTAGCAATGTTAGCGACGGCTATCATTTATACAATTTTTTAGTTTCCGTACCCAAGCGGCAAACAAAACTACTATCTGTCTGTCATCAGGATGTATTTACTAAATCATGATCGCTAGGCAGTTAATATTTTTCAGATGATTAATTTTGGTTGCTTCTATACCATCACTAAAACTAAAGATTAGAAAAACGTTGTTACGGTCGTCACTTAAACAACTTGTGTTTTTAGAGTATTTGTACTTACTTGACCGGTTTGATTCTAGAACCTCCGAGAGAAATATGTCTCTATCTAGATACATTGTTCTATCGATAGATATAAGATAAACGAAGACTAAGGTAAGAAACTTATGCATTTTTAGATATCGATAGCTTCCCACGTCAACGAGTATTCAATATAATATAGTTCGAAGTTGACACGTGGAAACGATTACTGCTTTCCTGTTACGTGTCGGTAATTTGACGTAACTGAATAGCGCTTTAAGCGTTTTATAACCAGTTCAGAAATTACATGGTGGTGTTATTCACGTCATTCTTAATAAATAATCAATGGATAAAGTGTCGACCGTCAATCGTATTGAGCGATTAGTAGTGACTACTTTAATAACAAATTGTTTTATTATAGCTTTACTAGCCGTCCCGGCGAACTACGCACCGCCTAACAGTCAATGATCACAATGGATTCAAAATATTAAGGGTGGACAACCCTTATCACTTAGAGTTATGAAAAATAGATGTTAGCCGATTCTCAGACCTACTGAATAAGCATATAAAATTTGGAAAAAATCGGTTGAGCCGTTTCGGAGGAGCACGGTAGGTCGGTAGGATTTTGAATATTTTGTTTTATCTCCAAGGGGATAAACGGAAATCTTTTATTGTGGCTCCGCTGTTTGTCTGTTCGTCCGAAACCAGATTGTATTTCATGAACTCTGTAATTTTGTTGCAGTTTGTTTAAGTTGCAACAACATATACTTAAATAAAGTCATTTGTTGTCTTTGTTGTTATTATCCTATGCTACCTAACAACCGATGTATTTATCCTTAGTCTATTTGTAAGGAATCCTCAGTGTCGCAAGAAGGACTCTCTCTCTTGAAACCTGAACTCTCTTTTGTTCCTGTGAAAATGACGGACGAATGAATTACTGAGGACCACCTTAGTAAGCAATAGTTTAAATTGTTGAAAGTAATCAAATCAAAACCTTATTGCATATTTCGAACAAAGTATTATTAACTAACTCAAGTATAAAAGCTTTGTCAGTGTCCTGCAAGTTGTAATTAATATTAACCAGTTTTTGAAACAGGTACCCTTAGCGCCTACGAAACTAAGTTTGCTCTGTAACTTCATAAACTCCCAGTAAGTTTTCTCTCTTCACTTCATAAAACGTTTATATCAATTTGCTTCGGAGATATTGGATAAATGTTCCTTTAAACTTACAAAGTAAATGGGAACTACAGTTTGTATTTGTTCTTTTGATGAATATGAATTAAAATATTAAATTTATTAATCATAAAACGGTAACATACAATTATCTTTGTGCGTTTTGGGTTAGCGATTTTTCTTATGTGATTACAATTAGTCATATAATTAGCCAAAGAACTGTTTACCTTTCTTTAAGGACTATCAAAATGGTAGCTTTAGAAACGACTGTAATTGACTCGTATCAATACGTAGGTACTTATTACTTGTTTGTCTATTTGTCAATTCAATTCGAATGCAAAAGTATTTATTTTTCAAAAGGCTTATAAAACGTTACTCAGAAACTTAGGAAATTAGTTACAGATCTAATGCCTCTAAATGCGCTTAGCCAAAATAAAACGCAAGAAACCCCATTTCTCTATACCCGAGTATTTAAACAATGTCAGTATTTTTACCATATTGCTCGAAGAACTAGAATCTAAAATATACCATATTATCAATCTTCATTATGATGTAAGTCCACCATTGTCAATGGAAAAAAACTCCACAGCACTTATCTTGAAAAGTTTCACAGCTATGAAAACATATTCGTTTACAATCTTAAGCGGTACATTAACAAAGTTGTTAAAGTGTTAAATCTCACGTGGAATGAAATTAAACCGTAAACCACAGACCGAGGCTCAGCGCCGGAGCCCCAATTCAATTCACCTACAAATTACGTAAAGCCTCAAAAGCTTTGACTTCCAACCGCTACATACGCAATATAGATATGCGTGCTGTAAACGAGTGCAGCCTTCACCGGTGCAATGTAACTATGCAGCGCGTGCAGATATGTACGACGGCGGCGCGTGTAAGACAAGTCTGCCCCGTCCCACGCGACCTCCCGCCCGCCCTGCGCGCCTGGTACCCGACACGGTCACTGTAAACCTTGTAAGCGAACGATACGGAATATCTCGCATCAAATATTAATAACAAAAAACGCTTTTCTTTTCAAATAACTTGCTTTGACTGTAATTTTATAAAACTTGCCTATTTTTTGAGATATACAGACAACTCTCTGAAAAAACAACGTTTAATGGCTTCTTGTTATAAGTACCTTAAAAGCTCAAAAATTTAATAATACTCCATAAAGTCCTTTTACTTTGTAACAGGCATTTTACGATAGTTTGAACTCGAAATACCTATTAGATGAACGTTAAGTCAATCAAGTTAGAGGAGTTCATTTTTCATATACTAAAAGTACTTTTAACAGAATACAATATAAGCTTAAGGTCGATATAAAGGACGAAGACATATTTATTTCTTATCTTGTTTCTATGAGCGTTGAATGGTGTCTGAAGGTGACCGCCGAGGCAAGTAAAGCCGATTACAAAATATACAACCGTCCTTTCGAACTGTATTCGCTGTCTATTGTCGAGTAACCAACAGGTGTAGTGAAACTGGCTAACATTGTACTGCAGAGTGCCTGGTCTAATTTACCCTTCCGTTCTCTAACTTCACTCTATTCGTTAACAAGTCTGTTATTTAATTATTTGTGAAATAAAAAAGGAAAAAAACACCATATTTCTCTTTTATTGGTAGAAAACACGATGACTCGTGTTATACGAATCGATATCAGTTAGTTATCCTCATTAACCTATTCAAGTTGTAAACGAGGCACGCGAAAATATGTCAACAAAGCTTCTATCACACTTTAAACCATTAAAATAGGCGACTATTAATATAATATACCAAATGGTAAAGCGTATGAAGGTTAAAGGTCAAATCGTCTTCTGATTTTAGATTTTTCTGTTTTAAAAGGTTTTATTTTTACATAAATCTGTTATTGGCTTGTCCTTGGTCAATCGATTTAGTATTGACGACGTTTAATCGGATGCAGAGTTGTAATTTAAAACATTAATTTGTAAACATGTAGCTACCGCAGAGTCCGCTGCCCGACGGAATCGGCAACTGGCCGCCGGCAAACAGCGACCGTTAAAAAAATCACCTTTCAATCCAATATGCGGATATGAAGTAAGCTATGTAAAAGGTTTTAGCATTCGTATAGATTGCCAAATGTTTTTTTTAAGTATAAAGTTTACAAACTCCTTTTTTTTAAGTAAGTTATTTTCAATCAAATAAGTGACTTGCGAATCTCATCCTAGTAAATAAAAAAGAGGGCACTAGAAATACACTGTTTTTAGGCGTGTATGAAATTAATAGGTAAAACAAAAGACGGAATTTTTGTTATTACTATTGTAACTTGATAAAAGGTTGCTAAGTGGGATCACAGGGCAGTTGTTATAAATTTAGCGAATATAGACATTATCGGTAAATCAAAAAAGGATATTCTGAGAATGTTGTAATAAATCTGATATTGCCAATGTAGGTAAACAATAAACATTGGTCTCTTTTATTTGAAAATACTAAATTAGTAGAAAAACGTAACGATAATTATTTGATTTTGTTTTAATGGTATCTACTTGAAAGTAAGTAATAATAGGATTTTACCTATTAACAAACTTATTTAATGCTTTTAACATAGTCGGCGATTAATAAAAATAAATATTCAAATTCACTTTTGAGTGTTTTGTAACCAAAAGTAATTTTCTTTAATACTTTTGTTTCACCGCGTAATTTGTGGTATTTAATAAATTTCAGTTATGTTGTACATACCTTTAAATTAAATTAGAATATAAGATTTACAAAAAGTAACAAATTTAAAGTTTATTTACAAGAACACTTAACTCGTTCTGAAAATGCAGCCAAGGTGGATGGTTCTTAGGGCCGTCGGTCGGTTTCATGAAATAAATGAAGTTGTTTTATATTTATTTTATTAAGTACTGCTTTTTGTCTGATAGATGAAAAGAATAACTCATTATAATGTATTAATACCAATTTTTTATAAGTGTAGTACAAAAAAAAGAAGATCGGCTGTCGGTTTTAAGGTCCTTTAAGCCTTTTGTTTTCAGTACTTTGTTAGTCTCATTAATTCGGACATGGGGCTTAGGATAAGTCAGCGTTCGTTGTAAAGTTTTTCCTGACATAGGGCATCTTATCCCGGCTTTGAAATCCAGCCAACTGTAAAGTTATTCAACGCATCGGGAAGACAGCGGGTTCCAGTGTAAAACATTTGTTTAAAAGTTCTACTGTTTCTTTTATGAACCCAACTTAAGAACTTTTCTGTACAGTATTGATTAGGAGTCACTAAGTAACTGTGACTTTTAGAAAAAGGATGTTCACAGTATTATACGTTTGGGGTACACACATATAGGCATCATGGCAACTCCTTAAGTTGCCAACGATCATCAAGCTTAATTTGAGCATTAATTTCCCCGAGATTTTAATCTGGGGGAAATTAATACTTTTCGTGTCTGAGTTAATAAAAAGTAGGATTTGTATATTTTCTCTATCTCTCCTCTGTAAGTGGATAAAGAATGCTTAAATAGAAGAAGGAGATTAGCAACTGAGTAAGGATTAATCTACGGTGCAAAAGGGCAATAAATTTTAGTCAAATATGAAATTATGGTTGACGACCGACGACTAAAATTTTCAACCAAAACAGTCCTTAATTGTTTCAAATAACAACGGATATTAATTTCATTAAGAGCCCCGATTGTTATCACAACAATTGCATCAGGGATATAATAAATTGAATTGCGAAGTAATAACATTATGCGTTCTACAAATTAAGTGTTAACCGCAGCCAGAATGACGTTTAATTTTAAACTATCGACGGGCGCGAGAAAAACTGATTTTCATTGGGGCTTGTGTTGGGTTGATGTTTGTGGTCGAGGAGTATGGGTGCGTGGGTGCGTGGGTAGCGCCACCCGGAGACTGTAATCGAACCTTCTTTACATTCCTGCTCGCCTAGTACAATTTGGCATTGACTTAGGGGAGCCGTCGGACGATTTGTTGCTCAATTCTCTTGAGGTAACTGAGACGTAAGTCGAAGTCTCGAGTTAGTTGAACATTCTCGAATGATTCTGTTGTAAGTTTGTAGTTTTTTTTTATTGTCGTTTGATATTGAGATTTCTTACTTTAATATATATTTATTTTGAAATCAATTTAAGTACTCTAGAGATGTCTAGTTCACTGGTTCTTAAAATCAAAACGAGTAACCAATATTAGATTTTATTGGGAATTTCGCTTGAATATTTATCAGAGTTTTATGCGTAAGTAGTCAAGGTAAGTATACTTGGCATAAAAGCTCAATATTAAACTCCAGTTTGATTGGAATTTCTATGAGATAGTCTTCGGAATGGTTTCAACAAAATGAGAAGGCTAGCGAGAGTCAGGAACAGAGCCATAAAGAGAATGCTTTGTAAGAATATTTATGTAAATCCGGATAATGTTCCAAAAAGGTTTTACAGATAAAATTAATTAGATATCCTTTTTTAGTCTTAGGTAAAATTTCATTCTTGTCAGTTACAAAATTAGTATCGACAGCCAGTCGTTATAAAGGTGATATATCAGCTATTAATGTAGTTGGGTGTTGTCACCGCCAATTTGTGGTTACCTTGCATCGTTTGCTTTTAATTGGAGTATTTTTTATTGTTCCTAAATTGCTGTCCTTCATATTTCATTGTCGGAGAGTCCTTTTATGATTAAAACATAATAAATAAAAATACTGTTTCAATGCTTATGTTACGATAAATATTTAGTTCTTAATTTAATTAGTACTTATTAATTTGTGTATATTCATTTCTTGGTTATTGTTTCTTAAAATCATTGTCAATTATTTTTTAATATAGTTTAGATACCTTAAATCAGCTTATCTTAGATATTTTACGGAATTAAATACCTAGAAGATTTTTTAGTTTTAGTAATATTTTAAACTCACAATCAAAGGAGTAATGAAATATTTTCTGTTTTTATTAGGTAATACGTCCGTCTCTCGAGGTAATAAGTTATTTGATTCGTAAAAATATTACTGACTTAAAACTTTCTTATAACTGTATATTTGCTAGTTTGTTAATTCGTCTGACAAAGGAACATTACTCTAAAGTTTAAAACTTTTCAGGAAACTTCGCTTCACTTTTTCACGCTTCATAAATCTTTGGAATGATAACGGGAAAGATTTATTTAATCGCCGGAACACGAGGAGTTTATTTTCATCGTTACAGGTCCGCGTCATTGTTGTTTATTACGTTATCACCTCGCAATAATCACGAAGCGTTTACAAATAGAAAGAGAGAGTTGGGACACCGAAACCCGCTTTCCCACATTCCAACGATAAAAGGGAAAACTGTTCAGAATTCAAGCTGAAGAAGGATGGGAATACCGCAGCTCAAGGCGTGTGAGCGGGCCGTAAAATAAATTGAAGGGCTTACCTCCTTGCTGGTCCTGGTAGCCTGGTACTTTGTTACAGGTCGCGTAACGTCGCGGCGAGCGAGACCGGTCGCAACGGGCGAGCAGTTGCAACGGCACGACGGCGCGGACTGCAAACGCAACGTATTTCGCCGGGGGTGGTGCATTTTGTGCAAGCGAGACTGCAGCGCCCGCCCATTTGCCTCGTGCCTCACTTTCCCGCCCTACTGTTCTTGTTAACTTATAAAACTTACAATAGCTTAAGATCACAATTAAAACACCTTATACTAAATCGTTTGAACTATTAAATACGTAACAAATACTAGGGTAAAAAAGTCTGTAAAAACTTGAAATTTGGAGAGTTCTACTGTCAATTTTGGGCTCAAAAAACTACATTACTTTACTTGAAGAATTACATCGAATATATTGTAAACGAACGTTTGATATCAAGCGACTATGATGGTCTAAGTAAAAGTAATACAATGTTTGAGTACTTGTAGAATATTCGCCGGCGAAGTCTGGGCGGGCCCGCCTACGCGCCGGTCGCCTATGGTGACCGCCCGTCGCCGCGCTCCCCACGTGTCCCGCAGCCGAGCTTGCCGTAATAATCTCGAAATATTATAAATAACACCTAATTATCGCGAATTTAAATTAAAAAAATACATATTTATCAAATTTAGAGGATGACTAGATGGTCTGTCTTCTGGAAAGGTACTTTTTAAAATTGTTCATTTTCAATGTGTTTTTCGTAGACTTTTAAAATAAAAATTATAACGGTCTGCATATTTTTGTAGTCACTGAAATATTTCAAGGATGTTTTACAACTAGCTCCAAAACTTTATCAGTAAGTCGTCGCGTAGCCGACGCTACATCTGCTACAACTTATCGCGAAGCGTAGTCATTGCTACGATCACACTTGTAAGTGCACGAAAAAGTTACGAAATTGTATAATAATAAATTGAAATATGTAGGCAGGTAAAAAAAGTTTGCAATTGTTAAAGTTAGTATAATAGTTTACGTATAAAATGTGACAGTTAAATAATATTATGAATTTATATTTGAATAAATTATTTCAAGTATGCATTATTATTCAGACTCTAAATTCTTCATACAAATATCATTTTCTGTAACTTCTTTTTCTTCAACAAAAATAATCAATTTCCATATGACGGAAAATAATCGACAGTAAATACCATTAAAAAGAAACCTTTTAATGTAAGCATTCTTAAAAAAAAAACCGCTATTGGCACAATAACATACCGATACAGAAAAACAAATGAATAAATTCATAATCGATTTCATTGAGTCTTATTCCCTCATATTAGTATGCCAATCACAAACAGAGCTGATTACCTACCAAAGTACAGGGCTCCCGTAATACACCTTGTGTAACGCGACTTTTCCCACACAGTGTTATTATTATATCAAACCTTTAATCTAGTAATTGTGTACCTCTTTAAAGGGTAACCTTGTATTTAATACATCGATGTTCTTTGATTACTATTTTGTATTTCAGTGGAAACTAAACTCATTAGTTTATTGTACTACTAAACAAAGACATCGCTTTTTATATCATCGTTTTATTAAGTAATGTGATACTTATTTGTTTAAAGGAAGATATAAATGCCACTGCATTCTAATAATTTTCAAGAAGCCTTACCATAAAACTTTTTTTAATATTTGATCGTTAATGACGTAATTCAATCACATTAAATTTATAACTTGCATTATTAAAATATTTTTATGAATAATCATAGTATTGTGTTTCTCACAAACACACATATTATAATCTAGTCTCAAAAGTTGACCAGTCACTTGATTTTTTTTAAGACTCTCAATAAGTCAGAGGGTCAACGGTTAAATTTTCACTCTCGTCTGAAGGGCTATTGGAACGCACGCTGCGGTGCCTTCTCGACAGATACTTAATCTAAATCAAGGAGAGCCTTTTGATTGAGCTCTTTGATTTTTCTTAACGGCGTTATTTACTACGCAGGACAGCTTGTCCTGCTTAGTCTTTTATAATACAATTAAGTGATAGAATTACATTAAAATATCCATCAATCATTTTTCTGCACTGATAACCCGAAACACAGGTTTAAAACAAACCTAGTTCGGGTGTCCCTATATTATCTTTAGACCATCCTTCTCGTATATTATTATGTTTTGGTGTAGATTAACTCAACTCCTATGATTATGACTATTTAGATATTTTTACTGGTTTTACATCCGAGTCATTTGTATTCGTACATGTATTTAAGTAATGTGAACTATGTTTTTAATAAAAATATTTTTAATTTTTTTAATTTACTTATACCTATTAAAAAAAATCTTCCTCTGCAAGGAATTTAGTTCTTGTAACCCGAGGGATTTTGTAAACATTTAAATGCCTTGTACAGTACAGTCGATCTAAGTATTGTTTATTCCATGAGAAGATCAGATCAGATAATTGCCTCCTTTTCTTTTTCTTTGTTTGCAGTGGGGGAAAGTGAAAACTTATGGATTTACACAGATGTACTTCTTTTTATTTATGTTAGTGTTTAATGAAAATAAGGGAGCTATGAATTCATATTTGATAAGTTGCATAAAATCAAGAACGTATGTTTTCCAACGTGTAGGAAAGAAAGTTGGAGTGTAAGAAAACTATCGGGTATTGTTACTTATTGATACGGGAGTGCACAAACCAATAAACTGTAAGTTTACTCAAAAACTTTGCGGTTGTTCGACGATGATAAGTTAAAATATTTACTCGACCTTATTCAGAACATAAAAAGATTTTACTTCGGAAAGGGTGGTTATGGTGGTTCGAGGAAAAGTCGGGAGCTTTCAAATCTATACTAATATATAAAGCTGAAGAGTTTGTTTGTTTGAACGCGCTAATCTCAGGAACTACTGGTCCAAATTGAAAAATTATTTTTGGTTTGAATAGACCATTTATCGAGGAAGGCTTTAGGCTAAAAACCATCACGCTGTGACTATTAGGAGCAAAGATACAATGGAAAGTGTGAAAAAAACAGGGCAGGTATAATCATAACTTATATCTTCTACCCACGGGGACAAAGTCGCGGGCAACAGCTAGTAAGTTATATTTAATTTCTTTTCCTTTTTGTTTTAAGTGAATCATAGTCTGATCATCCTGCTCTGTAATTAAACAAAAAAGATTTCAGTTGCAGTATATTACAATAACTAACGCTAAATTATACATGTTCTGCAATCACATGATTGGCAATCGTAAATAAAACCAATTTGATCCAAACAACCTAAGACGATGAATACATTCATTGAAGACACCCCGTCGAGTGGTATAATTTAGTATCAGAAATGAATAGATTCATTTTACCTGTTATGGAAGGTTGGTAATACTTACGTCGTAAGCTCATCATTACCATAAAGAAAACCGACGGCCCGTGAACCGCCGGCGACGACGTCAGGGTTGCTAGATAATTGTCTCAAGCTTAACTTAGTCTAACGAGTATCAAAACACTATTACAAAGTTATCAAGTACCTACACTTTTTACTCAGATCTTGGAAATTGTATACTCTCGTTACTTGGTAGAGATTATCTTTAATTTTTACTTTAAAACTTTATTGGACTTTTTTATTGTTCGTCTTTTGTTACAATTATGATTGGAATACATGTAGCCAAGCTGAACTTTTATTAATTGTAGGTATGTACTTTATAAAAAAACATTATTACATGTTAAACTGTCTTTTTCTATATCGGGTGAGGTGAGTAAAAAAATTGGATTTTTGGTTTTAGCCAAGGTTTGCCAAGGTTATTAGTTGGATACTGCAATATAATTTCATAATAACAGCGAAAATCATTTAGTACCAAGAGTTTGCCTATTTACATACACACTGTATACTGCTCGGCTAAGAAGGTTTTGTAACCTTTACAAAGCGCCTGAGTTTAAATGTTAAAAAAATTACTAATATTAAATAATCCCTGAATTATTAATAATGGTCATACACGTGTTTCTGAATTGCCCTTGTAGATATGCAACTATATAATTGAAGAAAAAAAGCCACGTTAATCATTTTAAATGCAGTTTCAAGTAATGCTTTAAAATTAAACTTAGCGTAAATATAAGGCAAAAGAAAAATATTAATGGTACACTTATAAAAAATTGTATGAAAGGTTTTATTTTTTATTTGCAAGAATAAATATTATAAGAGTATGTTGGGATAGAATCTACTAATCTTGGAAAATCATTTGTTAGTTAAATTATCAAACCCGAAATTTATTTAAAGATCTAACACGTTAACATATTATAAATCGCATTTATGTTAGCGAGTCATCGGCTAATTCGGATTTTATTAAATGCATAAAATATAAGCCATCCCTATATTAATAGACCTATCGAGTTAAGTATATCTACTGAGACAGGGATTACTAAGAAACTGCAAACAGTTCCTCAAGCCTTATTATTGCTACATCATTGATTTTTCTACCCTTGTTCTTGCCTTTTTGAGCATACATGTCAAATATTCAATATCAAACTTTGAAATGGATTTTTTCAATTACCTATATATATTATAGGCCTTTTTACATTTTAATCCACACAAATCTAAGAATTCACAAGTCTACATTTATTGCATCAGGCCGTTTAATATCCCACTCATGTCTAAACCAAGCTCAAACCGGTCACCGCTATTTAGAAACAAATGAAGACCATTTCGTTGATAGACACGGCCCACAGGCCTGTCTTATGACGTGTACCTGTTCTGTGAGAGACCTCTAAAACTACAAATTGCACTTTAACTAGCAATTTCTCGTCAACGTCGATGCGATGTCATTGATTTCAGTTTCACACTACAATAACGAACATCCTTCTATTCAAAAGCTTTTAGGGTTGCCCAGCCAATCATGCGTAAGGAAATCATCCAATATTCAATCACGTAAAGTTGTCTGTAGTATTTTTATTTCGTTTTGTACTCGTAATATGTCGTCACTTTTCTAGTTATAAAAGTATTTTCAAATATTTATTGTCATTGCAATAGCATATCATTAAAATTTCGTAATTCATCGGAACTTATCGTCGTAAATCCAGTTAAAGCAAATTTTATTCCAACCCCTCTCATTACTCTCCCAAACGCCAAACACATTCATGCAAATCAACATGTGAAGACAAAAATATTGCTCGGCAACGCTTAAAAATAGAGCAAGGTGTAGGCAAAAGGTCGATACATGGGACGTAGCACCCCTCGCAGTGACGTGTGACGCGACGCACAGTTCCCACAAAGATTCTGGATGTGATGTCCGTACCGAGACCGGTTATTACCGGCTAAAATTAGGCGGACGATCGACGCCCGCGGCACCTCCGCACTAGGCTGACTACACACGGACGACAAACTCACAAACCTGGCTCAGAAAATTTGCTTTCATTCATGTGTTGTACTAGTTAAGGTTCAAATTTGTCTTCGTTATTTTGATGTGTTGTAATCGATTGTACCTTTACTTGCAAAATCCAAAGGCAGATGATTTAAGAAAATTGATTGAGAAACACAGGGCTATTGCATTAAAGGTTTATTGAAGGTCCTCGTAAGATTGACAACAAAATTGAAAACATTTTAAATCTTATGAAAAACAGTAAGGTTTCGAATCCAAAATCTACGAGAGATGTAAGTCTGAAATCAGCCTAGTAGTAAATTCAGGCGATCGTGTGGTCGGCCCCTAACAACGGACAGGTCAGTGTTATGAGCGAATTGTGATCGTACGCTCACAGTTCCATTATTCTATAGGGTTATGACAAAGCAGCTTAAAGATAACTCGTTAGTGGATACTAGTTTTGCGCAGCGCATTAGTGAAATCATTTCATTTGTATTGAGATCTGTGATCGAAATAGATAGAGGTCGCGAATGTTACTCCTAATAGGCATATCGATCGGGTTAATATCGTCTGGTGTTTTTCCTTTTTATTTTTACAAATCTTTTTGCTTTCATCGTTGGGTTTTAATATTGTTTACAGTTATCGTAGCTGTGGAAAATTCGGATAGGAAAATACTGTAGTTCATGAAATGGTATCCTATTTTTATAAAAAAAATACCAAAGAAGGATTGATAACATCCTTGACCTCATATATCAAAATTAAATCCAAACCACATAAACACAGAAAATACTGCTAAGGCGAACCACTTTCTAAACATTTTTCTTAAACGCGTAACTTAAAAGGTCTGTCGGACGAACGACCGATGCGAGCGACGCGGTATTAATTGGAAAGCGACAATCCTATTTCGATGATTACTCGTCTCTGATTCACGTGCCGTTACCAACTCGTTGCAACATTCATGTAATACGTAGGTACCTGTTTGTGACGAACGCTATTTGATGAGATGAAATGTTTTTGTGTACGTACGTGACTATAACACTGTAATCATTTCGAACGATATTACCGCCCGTGATTTGTGATGGCTTGTTTTAACATGCAGATTTACTAGATCATGGATCGGGATGGATTTCGGATTTACATTGATTGCATGTGTTAATGGTATTATTTTTGTGATTTTAGATTACATGATTAAACTTGATTTGAAAAGCCAAATGTGTGTTTTTACTTCGTAAAGTTAATGGAAGTCGTTTTTGTTTTAAAATAATGATCTTCTGTATTATTTATTTAAAGAAATCTTAATTACTGTAAGAATTCTTGTTAAAATTTGAACTTGAAAGTCGATAGTTGCTTAGCAATGGAAAAATCCAGTATTACCTAACCTTTGAGAGACCTTAAATTTTCAAGAATGAAACCTCTTTACTTCAAAGTGCGAGCAGTTCATTCTACATTCAATTACAGGGCGATAGTAAGATTTAAAAAAATATTATTTATGTTACATTTTTATTTTTAAGCAATCTTATTACTAGAAAGCCGTATTAAGTTTCCATTGAACTTTTAAATTATAGGAATATTACCGAGCATATCGAAGTAAATAGCAATTGTATCACGTGATAATACTAAATGGATTTAGATTAGATTTTGTCGGCATGCATTATTACCAATGAAACCTAGTTAGAGCATAAATTAGTATTTGAGGAATCAATCGGAATAATGTTTAGAGAACAAACATAATAGATAATCGCTATTAGCATTAATAAGCATAACGATTGCTATTAGTAATTGATTCGTAATATGAACCGTTTAGTTGGTGTCTAAAACATGCTAGAACTACATAATTGGTTGAATCATAAAATAACATCCCCAATTGTACAAATAATGTAAAAAAGTGTTAATAAATAAAATAACATCGTAGGTTCAGTTTTAGTTTTTCAACTCATAGATCAAATAATATAAAATAATTATTATGTAATTAATCTGTGAGTGTGACAACATTAAATATTGAAACATAAATTAAACGCAAACTTTTTTAAATTTCCAAAGGTTTGTATATTAGTTTCATTGTAGAAATGATAAGTGAGCACTTCCAATGTTCAAACTAGATTGACGCATGTGCCGAATTTGGTGGTGAATTTTTTATAGAGCTTCACTCGTAAAAGTTTTGGAAACATACGCTATACAACAGTCTTCATACGGTTATTTGTAAAAAAATATATGTATATACAAAATAAAATATTGCTTGAATAAAAAATGGATATTAATGATAAATGAAGTACGGTATTAGTTCTAGTTCTGGCAGACACCGTTGAAAAAATACTTTATAAACATTTAGAAGGATATAAAGGTAAGATGCTGTGTGGAATGGTTATTTATAAATAATAATATTTTTTAATTAATTTAAATGTGAAATACCTAACATAGGTACAAAATTAAACAAACAGGTAAAGCATCGAAAAAGATAATAACTACATAAAACATATTAAAAAAAAGCTCTTACTTCTGTCCAAGGAAAAATAAAGATGGAAAAAATAACTAGATTTACTACGTATTTCATTTATTTTATGTCAGTAGGACAGAAAACTTATTGCAGTAATTACATAGTTGGATGTCCTAAGGGATTGCGGTTCATTACTGCTTATTTATCAATATCTATTTTGCCAGTAAGTCAGGAGTTTTTTTTTATACTAGACATTAGAAGAAAAACATCTTCAAGTTTGACGCAAATAACTATCTTGTATATGTATATGTCGATTTAAAATAATCACAATTTATATCTTACCTACGAATACTATCTTTATAAATAGTTCGGCACCAATTTGGTAATTAGGATTACCTTTAGTTATTATACCTACAATTCGATGAATATTCTGAATTTCTTAAAATAAACCTCTTTACAAATAAAATCAATTAAAAAAAATGCATTCCAAATTTCTATTAAAATAAACAACTACCGCACTAAGGAATTAAATAATTGGATCGCGGATACTTGGATTTAAGTTTAATAATATTTTTATAAAAAAATAACTATAAATATCGACACAGTCCAGACACTAACGCTTATTACATTCATAAAACTATAAAAACCTAACAATTCTAAAATACGTCAATCAAATTATACATTCATACGGGTCCGTCAATCGGAATACTGGATATAATAATTAGCTGAAAACTTTCGTCCGATCTCAATAAATTATACACGTGCCAGTCTAATTTGGATGGGGAGTGCCGGGAGGGAGGCCAGCGTGGACCGCACTCGCCACGACCTACACCGGTAAAAAGGCTTTATATTTTTTTTTGACAGAATATAATTATTGATATTGTTTGTGTAATTAATGTTGTTGTCAATCTATTAGATTGAATGGTAAGAACAGTGCGATATTTTGTTGATTTATTGAAATCTGAAAAAAAAAACTTTGTAATTTTATATGTAACCTAATTTTAGTGTTTTTATTCGATTAATTGTTATTTATAAATGTTGTTTGGAAAGAGAAGGAAAATTATGTTATCTTTAAGTTAAAAAAAAGGTTTCATTTTAAATAATGTTAAAAATAATTCCATAAAATATGAATTAAGTAGCCAGCGAGAACTCCGACCATACCCTTACTCGGGACTACATTGGATTCTAATTTGGCTTTATTAGATTTGAGCAGAATTTAAAACGCTAGTTCAAATTAGATGAGAAAATTGCATTATTTACCACTAGTATGAAGTGTAGCTAATGACTTTCCCGCTTGAATCTCTGTTGAACTCCGACTTCAAACTTGATTAGACACACTTACATGTCAATTATACGTACTAATTAGAGACCAAAGTTTCTTAACATTAAACACGGGTTCCGCGTTTATTCGCTGCAAAAGATTTTTATTAAGTTACCTTTGACATAACATTATTTACTACTGTCATAGTTATGACAGCTTCCCCAGATAATACAATAATGGCTACGGCAAACAGTTGTTGTTTCGTAGAACGCGTCTACGTGCGCGTAGTCCGCGTAGCGAGCGCAGGCCGCTGTGGCGTGAGACGCGCAATTAAAAGTTTACAGCAGATGCAGCGATCGGTAGAGTGGAGCTGTAAACGACACGTTTATGTAAATACACTCTAATTGGATCAAATACCTTTTTGTGCGAGTGCAGGTGACGAAGAACACGACTCGACACACGGCTAATTGCACCCCATATAAGGAGTTTTTAAACACATGTAACTTATCTGCACCCCTTTTTAAAGCCAGCTTTGTGTCTCAGTACACAACTTCATTTTGTTTACAAACAGTGCGCTTATCGCATAGGTATATAGAATGCTTTGTATTCATAAAGCAGCTTTTGAATGGGTGTTATAACAAACTTTTTAATAAGCTTATTTAAACTAAAAACAATGTCGATTTCTGTCATTCACACAACACAATAAAGTTGGAATAATTTCGCATGTAGAACGAAACGAGTTCGCTGATTCCTCGTGTCTGTTTATAAATTGTTAATCTTTTGTCTAAATAGAGACATGCCATCGGGAAACAGAAGATACTATACCTATTTTAAAACCAAACCTATTAAGTTGAAATGGTCTCCTAAAACAGGAACTGCAAAGAATGCATAAGGTTTAAACGTTCCGGTCAAATTTTGCCTCGTCAGATATAATTAAAAGTCTTTACGATGGGCGAAAACGACGCTGTAAAGCGGCAAGGAAAATTATATGGAAAGCGCACAAGCACGTCACTTAATGTCGTAAAGTATAAGACGTATCAGCTCCGACTGTGCGAGTGTGCGGCGTTGTTCAAGACGATGCATGAATGGTAACGGCAGGGGAGACTTTTACTGTGGTCTGGAAATTATACGAATGATCTGTTTTGATTATGGGTTTCACAGGCACTATTATTAACTATGACAAATGGACAGAAAAATTATTCTTTTAATTTTAAAAAACAATTCGCGTCGTATAAAAAAAGATAATGATAACATATTACTGACATTAAACTATAAAACGCTACAAAACAACAGCATCTTTGAATTTTCAAAACAAGCAATTATTTTACTAGAAAAAATGGAAAGCTCATTTTAATATCTCTATTATGAATCGGAGAGTCCTTTTACTAAGCGGGACCATCACTCTGTGCAGATGAAATAACCCGCTATTAACCTTGTTGAAATGGCTCTTTTGCAAAAACGAACACCGAAATTGATATCAACTCATGCTCACAAACGTAAATTGCCTCTCTATGCATATTTACGCGAACTATTAAAAATTGATCGGCTCGCATTTGCATGGGACCACACTTATGGTATTTTTCGCCTGTGGCCTTTCCTCGATTAATCGATGTCACTTTATTTCAATATTATATCAGTTTCGTATTTACTCTGGCATGTTACCTGTTAAATAAGTTCGATTTTTAATACCTCACACGAACAGGTGATGGTGTGAGTGTTATATTCTTTTTAATGTGTACATGTGTGTTTACAACCGGTAAAAGCACAATCATTTGAGTTTTGAGACGCCCTCAATAACCCGAGTTTAGTGCTAAGTTCGTATTCACACAGTTACCACGAGCGTCGTAGGATTCTTTACACGATACTAGAGAGGCGATCGTAAAAACTTTTAATTATTTCGGTTGAAAATAGTCTGGGAGACCGCAAACATAAACCGGTATGCATTCTTTTTCTTTCGTTGGTTCGCGCTTACCGTCTACAAGACGTTAGTGCCTTGTTTTAAAGTGTTGTAAAACAAGCGTAACTTGCGCTCACCTACGGTACCTAAGTGTATGCCCTCTTGAAAAAATAAAGTCTCTGAACACGTTTTCACGTTTTATGCTCATAGCAGGTTGAAATGCCAGATTTTACAACTGAAAATTTAGAAGTCGTTTTAAAAAAGGATTGCTGGCCAGGTTTTCCAGTGACACACTTAAGACTATTTTTTTTTTATCCAAATTTCTTTACTTACTGCTCATTCAGTTATAGTGCTAAGTACTAAGTTTGATAAGATATAACACATATACACAGTAAGCGTGACGATGAATAAATTTCCAAATAGGTTTTCCATCCTTAACAAATACAACGCAATCATCAATACTAACAGTCGCCTAGTCGGTCAGTCCGTGAAGGACTTTTCATGTAAAAACCATCATTCATTATTGGCAAGCAGTTGTCGTGGCTGACACGCAGTGACTGGGGACTGTGTGACCTGCAATCAGCGTCAAAGCGCGTCACCGCGTGTCTGTCTGTTAAATAAAGAATACGACTCGTAATTGGCTAGTCGACAACCCATCGAGCCCTCTCTATCACCATTACTTTTGTAAATTAACAGTTTAACTCTTTTATTAGTTAATTATCACTAAAAACAGAAATAAACTGCTTTTTGTTTATTTCGTTTTTAAATAGGAAACTTATACATATGTAATGATACGTTCCATTTTGATTAACTAAATTTGAACGTGCGTCAAATGTCAATTATTAACTTCTAATACTATATCTTATCTTAACCTATGAGTTCTAAAAATACACTTCAGTTAATAATCTGACTTCTAAAATTAAATATCTACAAATAACTTGTTACCAACAAACACCTTCACACAACGGCAAAAATATAAAAACAAAAATTTAATCGACTCGCGAAAATTATAAACTTGTTTGAAAATACGTACAAAAGTGTATAAAACTTCGCAATCGCTTTTCAGATAAGTAACTAGCTCGTGTTAATGTTTTGCTCTTTGTGATTCCGCTGCGCGGGGCTGTGTATGACGGTATGTCGAACTACTTTTCTAAGTTAATTCATGTCTCATGCACAATCCATAAACTTTGGAGAGTTAGCTCGCGAACGACGCCTGTTGTGAATGAAAAATTTTGCAGCTTTCGTCTTTGACTGTTTAAATGCTTATAATTTGATGCCCTTAAGAAAATGTTTTATTAAACAGACAAATTTGACTATTTTTTTTCTCAAAAATATTTCTTATAAAAAATAACGTTTAATTTATCATTTATCATGCCTAATACATTACATTACATTACAATACATAGCCCACTGTGTCCCACTGCTGGGCAAAGGCCTCCCCCAAATCCTTCCACGACTCTCTATTCTGGGCCGCATGGAACCAGCCTGCGCGGTAAGCGTTAAGGTCGTCTCGCCACCGCTTCCTAGGTCGCCCACGACGACGCCGTCCATCCGTTGGCTCCCATAGAGTGGTGACTTTGGCCCAACGATTGCTTTCCATACGGCTAACATGATTATTATTAACATGATTCATTACATTTACTTATTAGAAAAAGTTGCATGTATTTCTTGTATACCTTATACCTATGGGTGCACAAGATAAGACAGTCTGAAATTGAAGACACTAAAGTACTAAGAATAATACCACTGCATTCTTTTCGCAAAAATATCGTATGTTGTCTAACTTATGTTGTACACGTGTATGTACACGAACAATTGAACTACGAATATTATGCGGATCGCGCTATGTTCTGATGAGGTTACATTGTCTTCTTCCGTTTCAATTATCAAACGGACTCCAATGTCCAAAATAACACATACATACATTCGGAATGTTAAAACACAATCAGTAATTTTCTCTTAGAATTAAGCACATTTTTAATGAAATAATTTAAGAAAAAAAACCTGCGATTTTCAATCTTTAGAACTAATAAATAGTGAACAATTTTAAATGATTCCCGCTTTCCAATTGGCAGTATAAGTCAGAGCTTTCAGTTTCTATTATTGTTGCATTTATATCATTGAGTAGCAGTGTTTCTAACATTAAACACGTTTCAGCTATTCATTGGAGTTTCTTGTTTGTGTCAATAATTGTTCCGATTCCAGTTTTAGGCAAAAATCAATAAACTCCGGTCACTAGGGAATAGAATGCTCTGAAAACGAGACAGGTGTTTAACATTTCGTGACAGGCTTTGTTAGTGTTCTAAAATGTGAACATTTCCGATACTCCTTTTTTAATTGTTGTTTGAATTTTAAGTATACATTTTTAGTAGGATTTTGCACGACTACGTTATTAAATTAAGATTTTAATTCTTATTTATTTTGCTTTTTTCATAGAACCTACATTAGTTTTAAACTATGTATAAGAATCTACTACTTATTTATTATTTATAGTGACTTTCGAGATGATGGTGACGGAGACCGTAAATCATAGTAGTATCGCGGCGCTACGCAGAAAGATGCGTGGTCGCCGATATCAGTTCAACTTACTCGCCCGCCCCCACATTAGCTTATAATTAAGGACTCGGTTGGGTCCGAAGCTGGTCGAGCAGATCTTACTTGATCGCTTTAAATGTTGTGTCAAACAGATTTTACTTTTTTACATTATGCAGACATAACTTTTCTGTTCACTATGAGTACAATCCAGCTCCTAGGAACTCAATTCCATTGTTACCTATAAGTAACAAGTCAAAAAGGTGCAAAGATAAAGGAAGGAACGTAAAACAAGTTCGTACGTAGCTACTGTATTATGCACAATATGCTTTTTGTTCAAACGGATGCGATAGTGGGTAATGAAATGATGCCTTCCCGATTCAGTTCGCTTATCCAGATTAACTTGAGCGCCTGTAACCTGCTCTGTCGTTTGAATTCTTATTAAACTCGCCTCTACCCAACTCTATTTTAGCATTCCTTATGGAAAGATAAGCTAGAACAATTTCTTTTATCTTGAACTTGTTGTATATATTTGAACAATGATTTTTAATTAATGAGCATATTTTACGTATATTTTGATTGAGGATTTGATTGTAATTGTGTTTTAAATTTAAAAAAGGCAGACACGACAAAGGTTTTAAGTAATGTAGTCAGACGAGGCAAGTTAAAGAGTTCTACAGTAAATAAGTTTCCGAGTATCATATAAAGTAAAGGTAAGTATTTGAGGCAACAAATTTTGATAGAGTTTTGCATAAACAGATAACCACGATCAAAGGATTGCTTTCAAAGTGGCTTACCTTGCGAGCATATTTAAGTTTTCATGAAGTGAGGAAATGGAAAATAAATTGGATTTGTATAAGTTTCTTAAAAGCCCCATACGCGAGAAAATATTTACTTTGTTCTAGCCTGGATTATTGCAGTTCATTATAAGTCTAACTCTGTGGTTTTAATAGAAAAGCTGTTGCCGCGCTTGTGACTACGTTGTGTATTTCATGTTCAAATCAAAAACAGTTTAGATATAAACACACCGAGCAAACTAAAATACTATTTTATAAACTAAGTCCTGTGACATGTTCTGAACAAGCTAATTTTAAGGATTTTTTTTGTGACTCTCTCTGAAACGTAATGAAATCATTTAATAATTATGTATTTCACAAAAGATATAGATATCTACGTGATTATAGATTTGTTTGAGTAGATACAATACAAAATAATAACAAAGTACCTAACTTTGTCCTTTCTAAAACTCATATTAAGCACTTAGGTGTATGCTTAACAAGCAGACAGTTCAGATACAAAGAGGAAATACATTAACATACAACTTTACCCTACGTGTTACCGGTGAGGAGTTTCAAACATTTTCACTGAAACTTTTCTATATGCGAAACGCTATTGAAAGCTCCTCACGGAGATTAACACGCGCCGTGGAAATACGCGTTCAAGGATTACCCCCACTGCGAGTGTGAAGTTGTCTTGTTATAATGTACTGCTAACAGCCAACAGTGAAAAATTAATGCACTCCACCCCCGCCCGCGCTCCAGGTGGGACGACACGTGCGAGATAAAATTAAACATATTTGTTTTTATCGATAACAAAGGTCTGGCCAAATCAGTTGGGTATTATGACTTTCCATTTCAACAATAAGTACTATTTTCATTTTGGTTGATTTTCTATGAATATTTTTTGAGAAAAGACAAAGTTCGTAAACAAATCATTAAAAAAAAACGAATCAAATAGTAGTAGTAGTCATAAGAAAAAAGTCGTCATGAACTTTGACATTTCATTCGGGAATAAAGCCTGCGGCGTGTAATTAAGTTTTTATTAGCAACAGAAAGCGACCAGTAGTGACTTGCGATCGCTGAACTAGAAATGTTTGTGTCAAGGTTTTAATGATAATTCATAACATTTGTACTGTATTAAGTATTAACAATATGGATATATATACTTATTGATGCTAACATTTCCATCACAGATTACACATATAAGATAAATCAAGTATAATAAAACAAAAAAGAGTTTTGATTTCTACACTGTATACTCTGTACCCAGGCCAAAGTAAAGCCAAGCCGTCGTTATCCACAAACAAACGAGATTTGGCTTTAATTAATTCAGAACAAGAGCCGGCAACATAAAACACACTTAAACAGATTTACACCTCCTTCAGTGTTGTGAACTCATTGGCAGATCGTTCTTAACCACGCCAGCAAATAACAAACATGGCAATGAACAGTGGAGTCATCCCCGCAGCTAACTAGATCTTTGAGCGCAGTTTGGACTTCGGTTTGATCGTGTTTGCTTGCTACTCACTAGTTAGACTGCGAATTGCGGATAGCTTCTTTGTGTTTCCGAGTCGCAACTTCGCTAACTAGCTGCCGGTGACTGATTATGAACAACATTTGGGAATCCTAATTGTTACATACAGGTTCATTTTCCTTCGTCAAAGTTTTTATTGTTAGCGACAATAAAAACTTAACTGATTATTTTGTTAAACAAAAAATATTTTACGGATTCCACTTGCTTTAGGAATAACGTCATTATCAGTTCTATAATAAAACTACAATCTCAGTAATGTACGTGTATTACAAAAACAGTAAACATTTGTATATTATTTTTTCAGTGGAGAAACAAATAACAAATAATTTAAATATGATATATAAATCAATCAACACAAATCAAACTGGAAATCTTGTTATATGCCCTTTTTTGGAACTCGTGCACTATAAAAGCAAACCAAAGGTTGCAACATTAACCTTAAAAAAAAAACAACTAACGTACTTAATACTCGAACATGCATTGGCCCCGACTACTTATTGGATGCTTTTTTTTCTAAAAACATCGTAATACACAGGTTGATAATCCATTCTGGACATTAACTTATCAAATAAACTTGTTGTATAATGCGACCTTTTCACCGCTTCAACTTTCGTCATTCGCCTTAAGGAACCTAATAAGTGGTTTTCTAGATCCCATTTATTACGCACTAGTGATTTCATGTATGGTTTCGAAAGGTGATGCCCGATGTTGCGATGTATAGACTCTAAGGAATTTCGTAATTTCGCTAATCTCTCGATCTCTAATGGAGACAATCTTTCGTGATGGAATGTACTTTTAATATTGATAGTAGGCTGACTATTCATATTAAGATTTTTATCGGGTAGCTTATGTAAAATCTTTTCCAATAACATATTTTGTTTCCTAGATTCATTTTCGGTATTTTGTAGGATAAGAGCTTCGTGCATCAATTTCTTTTGTATTATTGATTCAATTAGATTTTTAATTTCAGGAGTTAAGTAATTTCTTGGTACATAATGTTCCATGGGCATTTGTTGTGGCGCCGGCTCCATTATTTGAATTTCTTCTTCTGGTATACTAAAGCGAGTTTTCAACAAGGGTTTCTTCTGAATATTCATGAATTTATCGTTTTTTTCTTCTTTTATCAGATTTTGTATGCGGTCGTGAGTTGCTTTTAATTTAATAACTCTATTATTATTTAGTTCTTTATCAGTTTGGTCTTCATCGTAGGTGACATGGTCAATGATAATTTCAGGATAGTTGTGTAAACCATTTAACTGTGGACCTTGTGGTATAAATGATATTCCTTTGTTGTCTTTTAAAGCATTTTGTTGGGCAAGCATTTCTTTATTAATTAAATTATCTAGTTCTAACTGATCGTCGAAATTTTCTCCATCATATTCCGTGTATGGGCTAGCTAGACGATCATACGTCGTTCGAGGAACAAGACGCTTCTGAATATCGTATTGCATGTACGATTTTCTTAACATTTTGTTTGTACCTGTAAAAGGTTCATCTTCCAATGCTGCATCTTCTTTATTTCCGACACCAGGCATTGTTTTATTTACCCGACGAGTTAGATGGGCTATGTCGTTATTAGTTTTGTATTTTATTTGTGGAGCCATATAAGTCTTGAAGTAATAGATGTTAGAATCGTTACCTGGTTGTGGATCGACGGTGGGCAAGTAAGTATCCATTATGCCAGTATTCCGAGTTGTTTCATTAGTTTTTGTCTGTTCTATCAGTTGATCCAAAATCTCATTGATATCTTCAGAGCTCATATGTTCTTGGGATGTGATACTACATACTGTTATGAGAACGAGTAAATATGAAACTGGAAAAGAAAGATAGATAGGATTAAAGTAATAATGATATACAGGTTTTTGCTAATTATGAGATCAGAATTGGAGTAAAGGTAAAAAATTCTCAAAAAAACAAACATTGAATGTTCTGTATTTAAAGACATACAATATCTTGTGCTGGTTTATACCTTCGCAGTTTAAAAGGAAGATAACTAAATTAGCTTACTCAGCGTTAGTCCCATGTTAATCGCCATTCTGCCAGATTATCACTGAATGGAATACTAGTTTATTATTGGTTCAATAGTGCTTGATCGTTTATTAATTAACTGTTATCGCATTAATACCTCTTCACAGACTTAATTAAGGGGTAATTGATAAGCGTGAAGGATTTCATCGAAATATACTAATACGCGATCAACTCCGCATTACAGTAGAATTTACCGATGACGGAACATTAATTGAAGAAAGCATGTCTTGGAGCAAATTGTTACTTAGGTATTAATGTGATTCGCACGCCGCCCGGTCATAAATACATATTGAAAATTTTCGAAAAAGAAAGGATGAGCGAGAGGATATCTAAATTGGATATTGCGTCGAGTAAGACTTCACAAGCGTATACTGAAACATTCAAAAACAAATCTCAGAAAAAATGCTATTTAATCGAAATTTTAATTTGCACTAAAACAATTTACAAGCGGTTGGAGACTGAAAAAAGCAATCTTAGTTATCGTTGTTGGACGACATCGGGTCGGCATCGGCATCAAGTAAACAGCCCGGTTCGTCCTGCATTTCAATCGACTGTATTTGTATTTTATTGGAGGCGACTCCAACCAAGCCAAACGCCACGGACCCAAGCTTTACGTTTTATTGAGTTTTTATGAGACTTAACAATAATAAACTGTTATTATTAGAACACAAATGTTAATTAGTATTGTTATCGAACCAAAACATATTAAGCGGTTGACAAATATGTGAGTTTCGACCCACGCTAGTCATAAAATTCTGGACAGGAAAGGTAACAAGTTTGGTTTTTGTGAGACGATAAAAAAGTCACGGAAGTAAACGATTACTTTTATTACGACCGCGACACTGTTAATTTGTCTTGTGATTCAATTACTGACATGCTATATGATATTGAAGCATTTGGCAATAAACCGTTGTAGGCAGTTAGTATTAGTGGATAATGTTTTTTTTGCGATCAATGTTTACGAAATAATATCCTAAAGAATAAGTAAGAAAATAGAAATGGATTAAAAAAACGGAAAAGCTTTCCATTTTTTTATCTGGATTGACCAATCAATTTTTGATTTTGTATAAACTTAGTAGGTAGCTCTTTCAACAAAGAAAAACCAAAAATATATACTACTCATACACTGATTGAATATAAAGTTAATGCATAATAAGGTCTACCGACCAGGGATAGTTGAAGTATAAAATAACTGGTCAAGTGAGTGTCGGACATTACGGATTTATTAACATAACAAGTGCCGCTTCCTCGATTTTTCTTTTTATTGTTTACTGCTTAACAGAAATATTTATATGTCAATATGTCGACTAGCTATCACGGTTTATAAGATACAGCCTGGTGACAAATCGGCGGATAGACCAACAGACGGACAAACAGTGCCCCCGTAATAGGGTTCCGCTTTTACACTTTGGATGCGAAACCCTGAAAACTATTAGAAATCCATTAACTTTTTCAATTTCAAAAGCAGTCTAATTTAATTGCAAGCGTCCCGCTGTAAGCTACAATGGAGGCCCAATAAGGCAATAGTCTTTTACAGTCTGTTATCCCATGATTGGTTGTAACATTTTTTTACTTCCTACATTTTGTTACACTTTAAAGAATTTGGTTCGAAGATATGACCAGGTGCGGAAAATTATCTATAGATCAAAATTTTAAGGAAACAGTTTTGTCCATTTTCTGACAAGTTTTCATGAGAGACTGGTATTACTTTAACATTCATGTTTGTATCGAAATGTCGTGGTACATTGATACCATTGATACCTATGGGTAGTAATCTCCCGGAACAAGAGCCCCTTAAGGGTCAATTAACTCTCAGAGACTCCGTCAAAAGATAGAAGCAGCGTCTTTCTCATGCAATTTATTACAAATAATTTTGTATGTTCTACGTGAGCAAAGAGTTTACTGTCATAAAAAGGCAAAGGAGCGAAGAGTAGTTATGTCAGCTGAACGAGCTTTCGCGCAGGTAGCTAGCACCCTTCACTTGGTCCTACGGTAGCTGCTTATTGGATCGGTGAAAGGTCAGTGCTACTTAAAAATGATTAAATGATTTTTGACTTTGACTGTCAACATCTGAAGCTTTAGCAAATCTTTGCTTCTTAAATCTATTCAGTACTGTAAAGAACACTGGAAAGTAGGATTTGTTTTTTTAAACATTACCATATGAAACAAAGAGTCTCGTGCCCATGCTATAATTTTCTGTACCTGTTAACGAAGAGAGTTAGCCAGAGCATAATTTGCTTGATTATAAAAATCTCAGCGAGTTCTACCCACAAAGTATAAATAAGCGCAAACAATTTTACAGAGTGATTAACAATTGTATCAAAACTTTGTTCGCATTGTGCACGTTACCGGTGGCCACGTGGTCCTATGAATATTTGTCCACAAGCGACTGTTGGAATAATTGAGGTGTACATTTTCACTTTGTTCCGTTTCCATTCGATTAAAATCGTTGTACCACACTTGTACACGACCTATTCGGTGTTTACTAAACGATTTGAACGGTTCGACGGGCCGCCCAACCGGCCATGATTTTTATTTTCATTTTTTTTTATTAATTTGTAAAGGTATTTTTCAAAAATCCAATTATCTCGAAGGTACAGTTTGGAGATTTTATTTCAATGCTATTCAAGGATGAATTATACAAATCTGGGATACAAAAACATGTTATTTTCAGCAAAATGTTTTTCCGATAGAGAAAACACATAACGGATTGGTTAACATTATGGTTGTTCAAAGCACACACATTTAAGTCTTAAGTTTTATAAAGGTCGGTTACAGGGTAGTTTCAAATATATTGGCTACTGGGTCCCGCGAGTCGTCAGAGTACATTTTATGAGCATCTAATAAAAATTTTATCGTGTAACAGTAAAGAAGCAATCAGTCCGTTGGATATTGGCCTGTGGGGTCGGTAAACACGTGCATTTTTATGTTCGTTTGCAGTTACCGCCATTCATAGATTCGCATATAGAACCACTTCTGTCGATTACCTACTTATGTGGAGATGATGTTTTAACGCACTCAAAAAAATCACGAATTTCAAGACAACTTCAACTAGATTCAAACGGTACCATTCGAAGGAAGGAGGTTTTTTCTTATTTTTCCAACCAGTGTATGATAGAAAAACAACACACTTAAGCTACCTAGAGTTATGTGTGGGTATAATATGAGTCGACTTAGAGTAAGTTGGGTATTTATTCAGCTCTCCTGTACCACTAGATACTCATTCTACTCACAAGGTGTTCATATTGTAAAGGTGTTCTGGACATTGTCACCAAAAGCTTTCTCCGATCAAAATGTACTCTGATAGTAAAAAAGCCTTTCGTATAAATTGGATCAGCTGATGACAATTGTACGGCAAGTTGTAAATCATATATCTAATTCTGGCTTTGGCTAAAAAAATTCTGGCTTAAGGCTTGTAAGCCCTCATAAGCCCGGGAAACAGTTAAAGAATGTTCTCAGACTAAATGCAGAGATCACGTCAAAATTCGAATATCATTTTAGATATTAAACTGCTATTTGAAGAGAGCTGATTAATAAACAATATATATGAACAAAAAAGCTACCTGCACAAAATTTCACCGAGGTCTATTTGGACGTGTTGCAGGTAGGTAGGCAGATATGCTTATATAGGTAGGCAGATATGCTTATGTAGGTAGGCAGATATGCTTATCTGTGTTTCGAAAACCACAAGTGTAAAAATATATACTAGGATTAGGTATCGAATATTCGGTAGTAACACATAATTATTCATGAAACTAGAATACTAATTAGTCGCCCAGAAGGAACCGTTTCGAAATATATAAAGATCGGAATCTAGAAATGCTAGACTACAAATCTGAGTCAATAAAATTGAATAATAAATCATTGGCAAACATAAATATTTACAAATTTTAATAATATATGTGGTGAATAAGATTAATCAGTAGCATTATCGACACGATTTTATTTTTTAACATGTAAAGTGGTTAATTTTTTGAGACTCTTTAAAAACGAAGGAATTTAATCATTAAATCACGGGGTTTTACAAACATTCATGTCAGAACACAATGCCATCTTTTCAGGAAAAGCATGCGGCTTTCACACAAACGCTTGTCCCACGCGGGGGTCGAATCCGCGACACATTGCACGCAGTGGATTTGGCGTAGTGAACTTTAGAACTTACCTCTTCGTGCAGGCTAGAAACTCGACTGTGCCTTTAGAATTAGTAGTATAATCTGATTATTTATTATTTTATTAGGTATAAAATTCTAAGTATATATTGCATTAGCATTGGTTTTCAAGAGCAGATGTATCTACAATATTTTGTCACAAAAATTTGAAAATAAACCTAAAACCAGTTAAATACAAACGGACAAAGAGAAGAACAGCAGAGTCTTACGAATGAAATAGATTTCTATACCCTTTGGGAAGGACCATAAAAGAAACAGCTTCATTTACAGACCCTTCCTAAACTCTTCCTAAAATTTAGTAAAATACTATCAATTTTGTTACTATACTATAATCTCTCGATGCCTTAAATATTAAAATTGACTCAATCAGATATTTCTCTCGATAGGTATCTGCAAGAAACTTATTAAAAAAACAACAACATTCCACATTAACCGTCATTGTGAGGATTAACACAAAACTATACAATTTTTTTGCAGTACTTATTTAATTTTATTACCCATGTGTTTTAGAAAACGTGAAAACCCATACTTATTGCTAGTCTTACTTACGTTGTCACAATATTTAAAACTCTTTTCTTATTATTTTAATCGTATCTACGTCCTTCAGATTTTTCTAAAATATTTCAAAATGTATAACAGCTACTTATACTAGTCACTCCAGGGGTCTACTAAGCATTCTCATTATTTGATCTCATGAACATTCTTACCCTTCTCGGATTAACTCTGAAATGAGATTATAGGTACGATTAAAATATCATAACCGCATTTTTTACGTTTGTGGATAGCATCAACATTAATTAAATTATCGATCGACACAGGAATCGAAACCGCGACCGTTAGTTCAGAAAACCAATCACTTATCCACCGGTTTAATTTATTCGTCGATATAAGCTATCGAACTAATCTATTAAATGCATTTATTCCAAAAGATAAGATATAAACCTTGAACGTTCCGAATAATCTGTAATAATAAATCTGTTTCCAATGTCGTAAAAATTAAAGACCTATAAACAAGTTAAGACCGTTTTTTTTTCTTCTTTTTTATATAAATACTATCTCAAACCTTTTTAATCGTATTAAATAAAAAGCGGAAGGTCATCGACCGGCTCTCAACAGTAAAGCGACACTGATCTAAAAAACAACACAAAAATTCTACAAATAAACATGAAATGTTTTGTAAAACACCAAACAGCTGCTCAAATACAAATAAATAAAATGATGAAAGTTTTTATAGAGTCCATGGTTATGCAACGATGCGATGACGCTGCGTAGTGGACGGCCGAGATCCCAGGAACGCCCGCACAATCACGCACGCCCCTGGGACAGTTTGACTAGGCATTACCCACGTATACTAATATGTTTGTGAGTCCCGCCCGCCTGTACACTGTACACAGACAGACGACGACAAGGTATTAGGGTTATCATTTTACAAATCAATAAGCTTTTGGTCAAACTGACCCTCGTCGTATTTGAATGTGAGTAAGGGCGCGCAAATTATTAAATTATTTTGATATTCTATTTTAAAACGACGATTTATAATATTAGGCTACTTTAAACTACTTTTATAAGAACGGTTTGTAGAAAAAAATATTTAATGACTTTAGATGTTGGATGAGTAACATTCATAATCTACCAATGGAATTACTTTCAATCCTTTTTTATGTTCTTACCCGCGGCTATATTTCCTTATATGAGAGAATCTACCGCAAACATACGGACAACCGTACGGGACTAACGGTACCGTAAATGTATGCAAGTTAATATAACTTCAAACGAGTTCTAAAAACAGTAAAACAATGGCCCAACTTATAATAGTGTGTTCGATGCAATTGGCAGCTAATTTCTTGTTCCACGACCAACCAACACGCTCATTGCGTCAAAATTTTAATCGGTTCTCTTTGTCAGGAAATTTCTTTTGTGAATGCAAAAAATTAAAAAGTTACGCAATCGGAACAACGACTATGTAGCATAACGCGAGGGGATCGTTTATACCGGTTTGAAGCTCAATGTTGTATAATAAAACGGTCTAAAGTGTTTCAAGTAACCAGAATTATTTATACCACATTCAAATACTACATCCTATAACGAATTTTGTCAGCACGTTTTAAGACTTGAAGAGGTAGTGTTTATAAAAAAAGCGTGTATTTTATTTCACACGGCTTAAAGTTTGTCTTCGATTAAGCTTGGAGCCATTTCTTATAGTAATTACATTTAAATATGTTATTTTTCAAAAAAAAAAACCATTTCTGCGACACATGTCACTTTTCAAAATTTCTTACATCAGAAACAATATACCCCATATTTAGCCGTGTTAAGTTGTATCATTTAGGTCCGAATACCATATAAACTCCCTACTCCAATTAATAAACAGAAAAAAAACATTATTTTTTTCTACGACTTAAACGGTGAATTAAGTACAGCCCGTGCTACAGATATTATATACGGGAGTGTCATAAAGGTGGTTATATTAAAGTACTTGCTTAGGCGCATAATATCGCAGACGCGGTGCGCGGCGGCCTCCCCAATCCTTGGCCACGTCTGTCCGTGTCGCAATAAAACCCGTCTAGTTATGTCATAATATGCATATGTGATGAACTCAGAGATATGACTACACTAAACTCAGATGAATCAGTCGTATACAACCTAACTATAACTTTAATACCGCGACACGTGAGATATGAATTTAAGGCGTTTATTAACATCTAGGACTTTAAGTGTTGGGTTCTGCTTACGAATGTATTATATTGCATATTTTCCGAGGCTTTTCGTGTTTTGGGCAGTTTTAATCTTGGTTCGAAATATTTCAAATAGTATATGTTAAAAAATTGTATTAACTTCAATGAAGGGTAGAGTTTTTGTATCTCCAATTTTCCAAATTTTGTCGATACTCTAACAGTATTTTCCGACACAAATATACATATATTATAAATATATAATATACATGTCATAAATTTGAAACAGGATAAAAAAAAACTTTTATGCTTAAAACATTATGTTAAACTTACTAAATTCCTGCCTGACTATAAAAGGTTAAATAAAACTGTTAATGCATATTTATAATACAAGGCCACGCTGTTTAATAATTTTGTGCCTAGATCGTGTCTGACATTGAGATGTTCAAGAAAAATTCAAACATAATTATGATAGGTTATAATGTTTATTAGCTAGTTTCTGTGGCTAGTTTTAAACATGCTATATTTCCGCCATATAATATAATCTGGAATTGAAATAGACAAGTAAATCAATATTAAAATCTAGTTTTTTTTTATTAGTGTAGCCGTTTATAATCTAGTAACAGATAGGGCTATCTTCCGGCGGATGTATTAAACCAGTACACGTATAAACCAGTTTAGAATAAATTATTATGTCGCTGGCTCGTCGCTAATCACTGCCCCAATAATCGAATAAAAGACGCATGCATGTGCGCTCTCCCCACATACGTACACATGTTGTTTTTGCCAATCGTATTAATTTCATAAATAATTAATAGGGCATATTTGGACCGGTGAGTGGACACAGATGGAAATGCACTCGACAAATTGACTGATAACCGCAGTCGGGGAAAGGCTAAATACCTGCTAATGATAGTCCGATTGATGCTTTCAATTCAACCGGGCTTGCGTGGGGACCGAGCGTATAAAAATCAATTATCAATATTGAGATCCATTATACATCATTAAATGTCCGTAATCCTTTGACTATAAAAAAATATACAATTTCGCCGTCTGCTACGGAGAAATAGGTCGTGTATTTTCAAACTACAACTATCTATTAGGTATTTCAATGCAATCTATTTAGGCCACAGTCTCGTCACAATTTGTCGTTAACGAACTAGAACTGTTTAATCATATATTTGAATTGTCTGCGCCTGTCTGATAGCTGAATATAGTATCAATGTGTACCCTCCTGCATACGACACAGCTACATCATTTGTAACATGTTGTCTGACTACATAATTTGCACGTAGTCGTCGCTAATCAACACTCATTAAGCATATTGATGTTTAAGCATAGAGCAGTCTACTGCATGGGTCCGCGCGAGTCATTAAGAGAAACTTTTAAAGAAATTAATATTTTAACGCTGCCGTCGGTTTATATTATGGAGAATCTCATGTTCGTTCGGAAAAACTTGCATACTTTTAGTGTAAATAGTGATTTCCATAACATAAATACGAGAAATAAAAATAAACTAGTAGTTCCAAGATTTAGGTTATCCAAAACAAACGCCAAATCTTTCCTAGGGAATTCTATTCGATTTTATAATAAATTGCCAGATACTATAACCAGTTTACCATTAAACAAGTTTAAAAATACCGTTAAATCTATGCTGGTAAAGAAAGCGTACTATAAAATTAGTGATTATATAAATGATAAACGCGCGTGGACTTAGTATTATCTCTCTACATGTGGTCTCCCTGGCGGTCTACTAGATCATTATCTTATTTTCCTTGTTATCTACTATTAGTTTAGCCACAGCTCTATTCATAGAAGCTATGACATGCCTTGACATTCCTGTTAAGGATTTGATTAGGACTACATATTTAGATTATGTAAAATTATCATTAAATTATTATTGTTTTCCTTTTTTTTTTTTTTTTGTGAAATGTGCTTTGTATATGTATCAACAGTGTAAACCTCAGCAAAACTTACTTCATTGTAACGTTATTTTATTTTTCTTTTCTGGAGGTCAGTTTTTTATAGAAAATCATTAACATTTTGCTATTTGATACTTGTTTTGCTAATTTACGCTGTTCTTGCAGACATTCATTTTAATGTAAAATGCTACTGTAAAATTTTATTTTGAAAAGAGTAACTTATGGAGTTTCTTGCCGGTTCTTCTCCATAAGAATGACACTTTGGAACCGTGCAACTAGAGTCAGTAATATAACGTTTTAAAAGTGCCTGAGATACGGCCTATTTGAAATAAAAACTTTTTGATTTTGATTTTGATTTTGATTTTGATTTCAATATTACATTTCGCGATATGATTTGGAAATGCCGCTTACAAATAAAGTGGCGGTGGATCTACGTAGCGACCGCAGCGTGCGACGGACTAATGCTCGGCTATTAAGTCCGCTTAAATATGTGATCGGAACGGCTTTGTGTTGCGTGTTAACTTTACATGCTCGCATTAACAATACGTCCGTTAGTTAGATTGAATATAGAGCTAAATTTTAATCGAATCGTTTGCGGGTGCGGTAAAATTTGTACAAACAAATTAACGCGAGGTGCGATTGGAAAATCTGAACAAACATTGAATACAAACTGAATTTGAATTTTGACGTACGTTTGTATGTAGTCGTATCTAGCAGCTAACGCATTGTTTAAACAGTTTGTATTTTTGTATACATACTTTACTTACTTTTAGTTCAACTTAATTAAATATATATATAATCTAGTAAGAAAAGAGTAATTTTTTCTTACACAACTAGAACATAGTCCTAATATAGTATTATTACGCGTGAAGTTCTTAGACCAGCATGGAGATGACTCATCAAGCGCTAATGAGGAGAAATATATTAAACTTCTCATGACATTTATAGGTACAGTTAAACGAGTTTGTGATACGAAACTCGAGGGAACGCAATTTTTGAATCACAAAAGATACACGCTTGCATAGGAAAGCATTATGTAGATGCAACGAGCTCAATATTGAATATGAGACAGCCAAAAGAGTGTTTCAAAATGAGAGGTGTCTGAAAACAAACGGTGCAGAAAAGAAAAAAAAACTGGACCAAACTTTACCTTTCTGCGACGAAACAAGCGAGTTGGGGAACAAAAACTATTAATGTAGAGGCTCTCACGGCCCGCTGAGTTGTCGGTGCGTTTCGTTTGATAATTTCCGTGTACAGCGAGCTTTAATCGAATGAGCCGCCGCCCCTCCCGCGGCCCACCCTTGCCCGCGAGCGCAATAAAATTGTTCATCTCGATTATCGTGGCCGGCAGGAAGATTGCGAGTTTGACAAACGACCATGTAAATATCAAGGTACCTTATGGTTTTAGTGAATAAACTTATTGGCTTGTAAATTACTTTTTCTTTGCTCATGTATCCCAAAATGTTCGGTGGAAAATCAGTTGTGGTCGAGGCTTGGTAACAACTTCTATAATACAATATGTTTGTGATATTCGATGATGAGGTGGTTATAATCATATAGCATCGCCATAAAAAGGTCTTCCTTAATTCTTAATAAATGAAATGTGACGGAGGTGTGGAATGTCATTATTTACCGAGATTCGAAGACTTGTTATCAAAAAGGAAAACTACAATCTCTTCTCTTCCGATAAGTATTAAGTAGATACTTCTAATGCAACTAATTGTAATAGTGCACGGTAAATATTTCGTTCCAAGCAATCTGCGAAAGGTTGCAAAACAGACTTTTAAAAGCAAAACAAATCTTGGCTCTTATGAAAACCGGAACTCGACAACCAATTTTAGGGCAAAACTTGAACATTATTTTTATATTTGCTGTCATAGAATAAAACAATTAAAGCGGGGCAGGTCGACATCGAAATTAAGCCCCGAGGGAGGTCCGCATCCGTCGTAATAAAACAGATGCAAAGTTTTTCTTTGCCGAGCGTGGAGTGGCCGCAGCAAACGGAAGCGAAGCAACAGGCTTGATTAAAACACGTGTTTACAGAACGCACACGAGACCGAACAAACGCAATAATACGAACCCGTCGCACGGCTACGTACGCTTTAACTGTTTAGACATCTGATATGGACCGATCATGCTTCCAGATAGCTACAGTAAAGGCGAAAAGTCATACAAAAGGTTAAAGATCAAAATATTTGTTTATGATTTGCTGGTACGCTTTTTATTTTATGCTCTAGAATTTGTTTAGTCCAGCCATTCACATTTTCTTTGGAAATAAAATACCCGTTTGTTTTTATATTATCCGTTTTCTGCCGTTACTTGGGATACATAGGTATATACGCAAATCCAACGAAAAGGCACTAGCCTAATCGATGCAGAAAAGTTAATAAGCATATTATCAAGTGTTTGAAACCACATCATGTCTCAGTCGACCACTAGCACTAAATAAGTAGATAATAAATTAAAAAATAACTTCTTTTAACAAACAATTATTTGATCGAATACCAATATTTTCTTACTTAAATCGAACTTTGCCGACTAACGGTACATAAATGTGCAATAAATAATGGTAACGAAGTATGGCGTCAACCTCCATAAGATGCAATATTCCTAGTCCACATCTCAGACTTGGAGTAACATATAACTCAGCGCATTTTTACGTCTGTAAATTATAGTTTTACGATCGAAAATCATTTTTATGTTTTCGGAGGAATTTAATATCACGCCAGCTATGCTCGGCACATTCGCTCTTTTATTGCTCTGTAATTTTATTGTTTTCTCAATTTTTATTAACTATCAACCACCTACTTAGGTCTCTGTTGTAGTAGATCAATAATATTTTATTTCCGTGTATGGATATCAAAACACTATGAACATTTTACAGTACCTATTATAAAACTGAAGTTAAAAAACTAATTGCCTTTAAGATATAAACTTACAAAGGAAATAGTTTCAGACCAGAAAATTACCTATTTATAAACGTTGAATGCACACTCGGATCTTTTATAAAATTCTTCAAAGGAGTTTAGTTTTTTAAGCTTAGCGGTTAATTCGCTCTTTATGCAAACAAACAACGCCTGCTCTTCACTGGCTAACTGAAAACTATTAATTTCACAATTTTACCTACACGTATTCTCTACTTACTTTGTGGAATCATAAACATATATAAACTATCATGGTAAGATACACATTATATGCAAGAATAGGTACCATTTTTTATGGTAATATGTACTGTGTCCTGCAAAATGATACATTTACAAATCTAAATTGTATGCGTAGGTCTAAGCCAATGTTATGTCCATGTGGTAAGAAGTTTATTTAAAGAAATCTATAAAAAAACCTCGTTCTTCTAAAATCGTGTTTTGTTTACGTACACGATTTTGTGGTTTGTGTTAAACTGAATGTAGGCGACTGAAATTATGCGAGTTGCAACTAAAAGAAGCTGCCAAGTGCGAGATGGGGTCGTCTATGAATGGTTTCGTTTTTTAACTATATTGCTACGGACCACTGAGAAACTTTTCATTTTATGACATCAAGTCCCTTCGGCGTGCGGTGCCCGTTGCCATGGAGACATCTATAGATATGTAGGTCACAGGTACACTAAACACTGGTTACTCTGCGAAATAACTTGCAGACACTAGAACCTACTCGAAAAGCAATGCTGAAGTTGAGTCTTTAAAAATGGTTTCATAGCAACTGTTGTTACCAAGCAACAGTTAACAAAGTTATTCGTCAAAACCTATTTATTCTATCTAGTCTTGTACAAGTTTTTTTTATTAGTGTTAAAAATATCGTTTCTTTTATTAATTGGCTCGTGCGAAAGAATTGTGTCAACATGAAGAAAACGAACGTGCAAAAATTGTTAGGAATTTCACAGAATCCAGATAGCCCTAGAGGAGCTATCGCTTGTCAGTGCGATCTAGGTCGAGAGAAGCTGCTCACGGCCCCGCCTTACAAAACTGTTCCATCAAGCGACGAGGTGCAGTCCCGGTACCCCACAGCACCATGTGCGAGAGACGCCGAGCAGTTTGTATGCCCCATCAGCCACGTCCTGGTGACCTTCAAATCCCCCCTAAACCCCAACGAATTGTACAGCAAGGTGTTCCCATCGTCGATACCTGTAAAGTTTGTGAAACGAAAATTATCAAAGCTACTCAGTATTTCTAACAACAACCTTTTGTTGACTAAAAACAGAAATGTGCTGAAAGATACGACTCTATTGTCCCAACTTAAGACTGATGCTCCCGGTAGCTTGACTATTGATGTTTTTACAAAGGACTCCGAAGCTTTTTCGCTCTCGGCCATTCCAAAGGAATCTTATGTCCATGATCTGCTGCACGCAGTCATGCCCAGGAAGAAACACATGCCATTTATTGCCATGAAGTTTAAGGTTCGCAATCAAAATGCCATGTTTACGCGTTCATATCATTCGATAATGTTAGTTCATGAAATTAAGAAAAACTTGGGTGAGTTGTTTCTAATTGAACCAAGTAACTTGGTTATCTTAAGATATGACAGGCCGTTAAAAGATCGCATGGCAGTTGCGGATCTTGATTACGACAAATACGGAATAGTGGAGGTTGAGTTGCTGACCAGAAATAACGAGGTTCTGAACTTAGAGAAGTTATATCAAGAAATGCCACTGAATGACGTGCTAAGTGTGACTGTACCGTTTGGGTCCACTATAAAACAAATCAATGTCGAAATATTTTCTGAACCCATGCGTAAACCCTTCTTGGGAGGATACAAGAATGTAAAAACAGGTACGAATTTATGAAGTCAATAGATACTCAATTATAATATTCAAAATCTTAAAAGAAAGAAAGAAACATATTTTTGAGTGTGATCATCTGCGGTCACTGCTGGCTACTTGTACTAAATTTTGTTCATATATTTTTAAATCAATTTATTAAATAAATGAACCCGCAGAATCTTTTTTCATTACCATTGGTTATCTAAATGGTGTTATTGTTGATATGTAGGCAATCGCTATGGCTTGTAGCGAGGTGTTCATGAGCAGCGATACAAAGCAACCTAAAGTTCTCAACGACGCCTATGAATGTTAGACCTGCGTCCCTGTGCACGCTTTAAAAAGGATTATGTCTGTTTCCATAAAGTTTTACCCTGATTAAATAGAGATATGAGGAATATTGTTTGCCATAAATACAACGTATTGTGTCTAAGCATCCAATCATGGAAGCAGGATCGGCAGGGAGTGATATAAAGATTTGAATGACGTTATTGCGACGCACGCTATTTCGAAAAATATTTACGCCTTTTCGAAAGTACATTAAGTCGAAAACCGGTTTATCGAATGCCGTTATTGCGACACACGCTATTACGAAAAAAATTAAGAGTGGTACGCCAGCTCAAAAACACATTAAGGAGAAAACGTCAAAAAAAGTCATCTTATTGAAATCCATCGTTACGACTAGCATATCCCAATCTGAATTTATCTGAAGATCTGAATTTAACCGTAAGCTACGTAATGAACTTCTTTAACTTGGTATCACGGATCTAAATTCATAAAGGTTACTAAATTCACAGGAGCGGTGTTCCACCATGCCTACACACAGACACCGCAAAAAGCAGAAAAGTTGCCTCCTGAAAAGAAAAACTGCCGAGACACGCAGACGGCTGAAGAAAAAGAAAAGTTATACGTATGTATGAGGATGACATGGAATCATTAGGATGCATTTTGGTGAATTTTAAAGCCAGGCACTTCTGTCAAAACTTTGTGTTAAAATTGCAGGATACAAACTACAGCCGCGCAACGCAAATGAACAACGTTCACGCATATGTACCAAACGTGAATGACAGGATTGTTATCCCAAAACCATATGAGACTTACGAAGAGATGATCAAACGGTTAAACCACGACCATTATGCTTCGATCATACAACGTGCCTTCAGACATCACCAGTACCGTCAAAAAGTGGATAAATGGTTACGGGAATGCAGGTAAGTTGTTGATTTTCTTTCTAATACTAACTGACTAGAAAAGTGACGGGCTCCGTCGCAAAGTATTTTTTATCACAATTTGTTAATTGCCTTTGTAATGATATCATTTTCTTTAACTCCAGAGAGCGAATAGAGCGCATGAAGGAGGAGGAAAGATTGGAAGTGGAAGCTACGGAAAAAAGAATACGGCGCGACCTTATTACAAAGACGTTTCCGAAAACGCGTGAAGATTTTGATCAACTGTATGCAATGGTAAGTTTAGGCAACTTAGAGCAATTCTCTCAAGAATTAACATAAGTTTTTTTTTGTACCAAGTAATCTGAAGTCACAAAACTATGAGTACCTACCTACTTATTTACGTATTTCAGGTGGATCGCTGGAAGCACGCAGAAATTGCTAGGATATCACGATTACACGCTAAAGGTCCAAAAATAGCCGAATTCTCATTGCTCCTCGATAAGGAAGTGGAATTATTACGATGTATTGAGGATTACAGAGTTAAAGTGAGAGAAGATAGTCGAAAGATTCGCGAAAAACGCTTTTTAGATGAAATTTCTAAGCCAGTAGCTTGGTATGGTCGCAGTGGAAAATTAATTACAATGGAGACAGTCGAAATACAAAAGGCTAGAAATCTGAAAGAGCTTTATAGTGCTTTTATCCGCGATGACATGGATTTTAAAGAACGTTTAGAACTTGTTGTCGATATGAAATTTGCATTACAGGGAATTTACCACCCTTTAGCAGAAGAAATTATCAGACTTTTGGATCAAGAATGTGATCTATTGGTCAGGCGATATAAACCTTCCCAACTCGAGTATCTGAGGCGTAGAGTATCTAGCACAATATTTCGGATGATACAGACTTCTGAACTAAATGGTGGCGTAACGAAGTACAAAGATCAGAGAGACTATAAAAATATGCAGAACAGCAGCCTGCACTTCTGCGAATTATGTCATCAGGTGAAACCTTATTCAGAATTCCCTTTGAATACAAGAATGTCTAATTTCTTGATCTGTAAGTCATGCTCGTGGAAGGATGTGAATGAACGTAGCTGGATAGATATGACGCCTTACCGATTTATCTTGAGAGCAGTGCAACGTGACGAGCGACGCCGCAAGTGTTGGGGCTCTCTGGCTTTCGTACTTCAGGAGAAAGACATTTTCTTCATAGTTGAAAAGCTGTGGCACACGCACTCTGCGATCAGCGAGTGCAGTGATGTCACCGAACTGAGGCTTTGTAGATGGCATGTCAATGAAGACTGGGCGCCTTGGAATTGTTTCTTAGTGACGGTGCAAGAAATGAAGGCTCATTTGAAACTCGATGTACCAGAAGACGTGTATGATGAAGAGCTGGTTCAGAAAGTTCGCAATAAACACAAATTAGCGAAAGCGAACTTCGAGCAACTGAGCGCTGTAAACAAACAATACACAGAGTCCGGAGACTGGCAGAGCACTCGTGCTCCTGCCACAGCTCGTGTAGATGCCGTAGAACGAATTTAATACTTTTAGATTTTACATTTTGATGACTGCTCTTTCAATGTTTGTGATTAGCTTCATTGAACTATTGTAGTTTTTTTTAGTAACGTCGTGTGTGTGCCCCATTGTAGTCGTATGGTATTTTCTATATTTCAAAGCCAAATGGTAGAAGAGCTAAACTTGTAGTTTTCTCCTTGTGACTCTTTGTGTTGCCAATCATAAAGTAGCGTCAACATCTGTTGCAAAGAAAGAAATTTAAGCTCATGGATGTTAGTTGGTATTTAGGTGGTATTCACTTTAAATATACGTATTATTAAACTAAATACATGTTTTTTATTTTTATTTACTTTTATTTGATATATTTTCAACGAAATCAACATATATTTGTGGAAGGAGTGATCGTGATTAGATAATAAAACTACAAAATTATTTAAATTGTCTTCTTTTAATAATTACACGTAATACTTTATAACATAATTACACATTACATATACAATAATAATTTCTCAAGATATCAAACTCTCGTGATAATAGTTAAAACAACATATTATTAAAAACACAGGTGATATAAAGATGAAAATTTCATAACGAAATGCACTTTAGAGCTACGCTTAGTTCATACATACATAAGTCAATAAATTACGTAAATATAATTTAGGCAATAAGAATCATAGCTGTACAGTGTTAACATCAGAATGATATCCCTTGTCTTTCAAATAAAACTATTCCCAACAGTGTTCGCAAACTTCTGTGAGTGGAACAGCTTTTGTTACAAAATACACCTTAGTTACTCAACTTAAGAAAAAACTTATAAATAAAGTAAAGCTGTCAGAAAAAATGTCGGCATACGGTAATGTAGAGCAGAATTATCTTTTAACATTTCCGTAACAGGTAAATCCGCAATCATGTGTGAAGTAATGCGGGCCGCGCAACTGTTTGTAATTACTGGACTGATCATTAAGATGGATTCACACAATATGTTCATTACATGATTCTGGTCAGCCCAAAATGCGTTCAAACACAAATATAAAACCTAACTTGATAAAATTAAAATTAGGAATGAAGTTTTGTTACCGACACAGGATAATTTTTCTCATAAAGTGCTTAAAAGAGCCAAATTGTGCCAAATATAACTAATTCTTAGAAATACATATGGTATGTAAATGACAACAACCCACTTTAGTCATAAACAACCAAAAACTATCAGTTATTTTTATTTCAGAAAATTTAAACTAAAATAACTGATTCGACCGCATAAACCGCACCTAATGAATACAAAAACAAATTATTTTTGTAAAATTTATAGCCATATTCAGATGCTTGATTTAGAAACACATCCAAACTGCAATACTAGACAAAATTAAGTAATGCGTGTGCCTTACATAGTCATATATTTCAAACATAAAATAAAATTTCGCCAAACGGACATCAGTCGAGTTGTGAACTTGGGAGTCTTGCAGACATTATGTGAGTGTCATGAGAAATAAAAACATCAAATGCCGTCTAGTTCTACAACTGGTTAAAAATCCAACATTATAAATTGTCCTATAATTTAATATCTAGGTCATTCTCTCATTGCGAGCGTTTATCGAAGTTAGTGTTTGTACATTTTGCACCATCTCGTGAGATGCGTTCCCTGCGCGTCGTACGAGTGATGACGTCACGCGGCCGCCGCTGGCGCTGCCTTGCTTTACGTTTTAACATTCCCGGACATCATCAACCGTACCTACTCTAAATTTACTCAACAAAGACCTATTGGTACTAGCTAAAATTTATTTACAATAAAGGATTGTGCCTCAATAGAACAATACTCTAATAATTTGTAACTCTCTCGGAGCGGTATAATACAAAAAGTGCAGACACAATATTCACATAAAAGAATACATATCTATTATACACTTACTCGACTATTTTTGCACTTTTATATTGCCAGTTCAGTGGCTTAAACTCGGAATATCTCAATTTAATTAAGACTTCATAACCCATATCTATGTCGTCAACATAACTATCACCTTAACAGTCTGTTTTTATATTTACAACAATATCATAGAGAAGGAAGAAATATCGATACAAAGAGAAGAGGTACTTATTATAGCCGCGTGCAAACAAACGACCACCACCTATAACATTGTTTTCACTATTACAAATGGCATATACTATTGCTAGAAGGTGTTCACAATATACAAGGATTTCTTTGATGTTTTGTTTCGTATATACAAGTCTTATGATAACATCGTACTCGGGGAGCTCGCTCCTCGACTTACTAAACGCTTAATAGATACATGTTAAGACACATATGCATGCACTAACGGAATCGTAGGTGATTACCATCCATCAGCAAGTGAGAGGGCGCGCCTCGTACAACAAGGAGTGAGTGCGGGCCGCTAGTGGTAGGAGTGTACCTCTGCGTTGGGCGGCGCGCCGTAGGTGCGGGAGTAGGTGTGCTGCAGGCCGCTCAGCGACATGTCCTGCGCCTCGCCGGGCGGCGACGGCGGCGCGGGCTGCTGCTGCTCACATTGCTGCGCGGCGTCGCTCGCCTCCATGAACTCGATGATGCGCTGCGTGGCCTTCACGTGCGCTACTATCGCTGCTTCGGCCTGTAATATTGTGATGATGGTTTAGTTAGCTGCACAAGGGGTTTTGTTTTAGTACTTAAATAGAGCTTGAATAATTGAATAGATAATCTTAAAATCCACTAGTCCGGGATTTACGATAGCAACTTATATGTATAGAAATGAAATACGATGGCTGTATCATTTTATGCATTGTATTATTTAAACAGTACCCAGACTGGTTATTTACATTTTGAAAATTGATTATAATTTTTATCTGAAGTAACTTAAAAATGAAACTTATTGCAGCTAGACTAACAGTATTTTTTTTAACAAAATTCACTAATTTGGCATTAAAAAGCAGATTTCTTGAAGAAAAAAAATCTTGAAGAAGAAAATTTGTGACTCTTATATCATTTTAAAAGTAAAAGTTTATGAGAATTTCATGAATTGCATATCAATTTTAGAGTAATTTGAATAAAATTAATGTAGACCCTGGAGCACTAGACTAGTTGTGCACAATTGTTCATATATAGTGGTACTTACGCTGGCGGTGAGCGTGAGGAAGGCGTAGTACTTCTTGAGCGTGGGCAGCAGCGGCGCGTAGAGCGGCACGCGCGCGCGCACGGCGGCGGCGCGGGCGGGCGCGGCGCCGGCCGCGTGGCCCAGCAGCAGCGCCATGTACGCGCCCACCATGCTGTGCTCCATGTGCGCGCCCGCGCGGGCCAGCACTGCACAGCAGGGGAACATCACACACTACACACCACTAGCGGCCTGTGCCGGGACACTAGGCTATGTCGAACGTGGACTATTGAAACGTTATGACAAGTCCAGATATACTTAAGCATATATACAAAGTAAAAAAGAACTCCTAATATAAATAAACTTTTGGTCAATGTATTGGGCAACTCTGTGGTGTATTGTAAAATCCAATTTTTAGTTATCTAACCACTTAACACTCAACTATCATAATCACCACATTTATTAAAAATATTTAAAATAGAGCAATAAATAATTAAAAACGTAACATCAATGGTATCAACATTGCTATTACATTTTTTATAACCTTAATATAAGTGATTTTATTACTAAAATTGACTTACACTTGGCAACAGTCTCGTCGATGTCGTCTTGAGATTGCTTCTTCTTATCGTTATTATCATCAGGCTCCTTCTCACCGTCCAGCAGTGCGTCTGTGTTCTCTTCCGCACGTCTGTTAATTGTATCATTATTAGTAAAAAAACCTTCTCTATACAGCACTTCATATTAAGAATGAGATTTGATTACTACCTTCATACAACAAACAAATGACTCACCTAGCAAGTTCTTCCCGTTTATAAAACAGATCTACAATAAGATCAATAGCTCCAATACTCCTCGACATTATGTCTTCTTCGTTGTCTATGCGTATACGCACGTCCAACAACCTCTGCGTGTTCGTCTCATTATTCTGAACCAAGTTAATTAAAAGCAGAAGGACCTGAGTAAGGAAAAGAGTTTTTTAAATTACTTTAAGACATAATGAAGGAGGAACGATTGATTTATCAATTCATTGACTTTAATTAGAGTTAAAAGATAATGATGGCAATACTTACACAAACACTAAACTCAAAGTTTCTGTTGTCAGGAATGAAGTTGTCTTGATTGTACAAAATAATGAGGCATGTCTCTATCACCGATGGTTGTTCACCAATAACTTGAGCTCCCACGGAAACTGAAAATTAAAGTGAACATGACAAAAAAAATTGGAAACAGCATTTATAAGTATCCAGGGCAAACTCTTATTAGGACTGGCTGCTAGAAACAAGGCGGGAGTGATTAAAATCGGATTGAGTGCACGCATTTTTTCGCCGTTTTTGAATCATAGCTCGGTGGTATTAATCGTATAGCCTTCCTCAATAAATGAGCTATCTAACACTGAAAGAATCTATTACTAAAGGTGCGTTAGTAAAGTATAGATTTAGATCTTAGTTGGCTGCCTATCGGAACTCTTTAACCCAGTTAGCTGCTGGGTAGCATAGTAGTAAAGCTGGTTGTCAGCATTTCTCGCATGTGGAATATGTTTTAAAAACAGCCGGGAATCACAATTCAATGTGCCGTCTGAAACACGGAGGAATCCGTAGCAAGCAAAGCTTTACTTGTGATCGGTTAACTTGTACAGTTATAGCTTAGCTACAAGCTCCTTCATTCCTTTACGATCATAAAAAAAAGCTGAAGGCGATAAACGCACTGACGAATAACGTGTTTGACAGGTCATAGCCCATAACAATCTCTAATAGGTGTCGCGACCATATTTCCTTTTACCATCAAACAGGCTTCCACCTAACATAAGCAAGCAATCATTTCATCTTTATCAACTTCACAGAAAGCAAAATGGATATCGCTTAAGTCCACAATACGGCGCGACATGTCATTATACAATGAACAAATTCAAACTTTTAGTCAGTGATCTCCTTAACTTGTTGGTGAAGTTGAATTAGCGAGCAGGAATTGCGGGTTCAAGTCCTGTAAGAGGCTTGAATTTTTTCATCAGTTTATCTCATCTGCCTAGCCTTTTCCAACGATGTTGGGGTCGGCTGCCAGTCTAACCGGATTCAGCTAAGTATCAGTGTTCAACAAGGAGCGACTAAATATGTGACCTCCGTAAATAAGTTACCTGGGTAACACGATAATTCTTGGTTAGACTGGTTATCAGACTTCAAGCTTTTGACTAATTGTAACGACTGTCAAAGATGTATGAATAACAGCCGCGACCCACAATTGAACGTGCCTTGCGAAACATCGAGGAACTCGTTATGTCAAAGATGGTCACCTATCTAAGGACCAACCGCGTCAAGCGCAGCTTAACCTGTGATCGATTCACTTATAGCTTAGCCACTCGCAGTAATATTTAGAGTAGAGTGTGTACTGACCGGCGGTGCCGAAGGAGTGCGACAGGTTGAGCAGCACCTTGAGCGCGGGCAGCGCGGCGTCCAGCAGCGGCGCGCGCAGGGCGGGCAGGTCCCGCGCCGCGCCGCACCAGGCGCGCAGCACGCCGCACACCGTGCGCGCCGCCGCGCCGCCCGACCCGCACAGGTACGACTGGTTGTCCTCGTTGGCCTGCGTCACCTGCACAACACACGACACCGTCAACATCGAGGCTTATAGGCAGAAACAGATCTTATGGACTAAACACAATGCATGGTCGTAGAATATTTCATTTGAAACTAGCTGTTGCCCGCGACTTCATCCGCGTGGTAGAAATTATAAGTTAGGAATTTTTGAACGCAAGCAGTCGATGATGAATATTTTTCCCCGTTTTTGCTATATTTTCCTCTGTATATATAGCCTATAACCTTCCTCGATGAATTGTCTATTCAACACAAAAATATTTTTTCATTTTGGCACAATAGTTCCTGAGATTAGCGCGTTCAAACAAACAAACAAACTCTTCAGCTTGTTCATATTAGTATAGATTAAATTGAACACTGACCATTTAACAAATTCTTATTAAATTTTTCTTGAAATACAATAACAAAAATAAACTTACATTCTCCAACACCCGTAAACACCTATCAGCTTTCCTGAGTACTTCAACATCAGCACTGGTCCAGTTGGCCACGGGCGAGTCTAGTTTCTCAGCACAGTCTTGAATGGTACGGACGATGTGATCGACACCGCCCAACACACGAAGTTCTTCCTTGAACCACTCACCGGCGCGCTTCGAAGTCAACGAAAGTAATGTCTCCATGGCCAAATGTCCCACCTAAAAAACCAAACTTGTTACATTTTTTGAATCATGTGCTTTTCAAATATCTAATAACGGAGTGGTTCAGGTCATTACGCCAAACCCACTGCAATGGACGCGACGTGTCGCGGTTTCGATCACCGTGTAAGTGTAGCATTTTTGTGATCCACGAATACTTGCCGAGTCTGGCTCTCTTTAAATATGTGACTTGAATGTTTGTAAAACCCCAAGCGACACAAGGATTAAATTCCTTACTGCGGGATTTTTTTCTTTTTGTAAAGAGCAATAAAGAAGGAGCGAACTAATTAAAGTATTATTGTAAAAGCCAACACAACGAATTTTATTTATCTTTAATTTATATGAAAGTAGAATGTTTATAATATATGTTTTTAAGATCAGTGCTTTTACCGCCGTTATTGACCTCGACTATGGCGAAAGCAAATAAAAAGTACATTTACAAGAAATATACCTTTAACCTTGCTTTGAATATTTTATATCCAGAGAAAATGACCTTTTGCCATATTCTATTATTAATAGAACATACCTATTCAACCACTCTGAAGGTCAACCAGATTAAGGTAAGGTCTGTTAGGTCATGGCTTTATACCATTCATGTGTTTCTATTTTGGTTCAAGGTGATGCATAGGGCTTCTAAAATGTCTTGAATAACGTTTAATAACATAGCCTATAGCTACATTTTCTATTGTTTAGATTAATAGGGAATACCATTCTTAATTAATGACAAGTTTATTTCGAATGACTGTGTTGGATTTTTCTTTTACATTAACTTATCAGAAATGGCAATAACATTTTACAACAAGTACAAATGCTGTTACGAAAACACAATACTTACAGTAATATTTTCTAAATCCAAGTGCTGTGCTTTCCCTTGGCTTTTGATTTCAGCGCATAGTTCCCTTACTCTTTCTTGTGTTTTTGTTAATTGGGCTGATGTCAAACCGCAGTCATCAAGCGCATTCCTGTAAAAGGCGAAAGATTAATATTCATTCACATACTATTGTCAACACATTACGTCATTATTTCTTTCCTGTATATGTCCAAGTTAAATAAGAAAAATAAAATATAGACTATTACTTACTTATGTGAAGCATCAGATTCGAGTAAGTTAAGCATGAGTTCTAGTGACTCCCGGTCCAGATCCATATTGAGACGGTCTTGGGACAATACAAACATCACTGTCGCCGTACAAAGACCCAAACTCTGAAAATAATCACCATTTTAATGTTGTATTCTGTATGCGAATAAGACAGGTATTGTAGAAAATGTATAACTGAATTAACAGAAGCAAACCCAAAAGTCAAGTAGGTCCTAATTTGATAGAATCAGTATGGTAAATATAAGACACGGCTTGAATATCTTCTTAGTAAATATCGATCACCTTTAAATGCAGACGAAAATGTTAATGCCTAATTATGCATTAGTGCCGCCAAAGAGTAATTTAGTAGTCATACACTCATCTGTGCGGATATCACGAGTATATAGTAAATAAATAAATAAATAACAGTTTTATGTTCATTCAATACAATTATAGATAAAATTATTATATTAAGCCAATACAAAACCGAGCGAGAATAAGATAAGCTAAATGCATGTAGTGATTTATTGATGCGGGATTGTTCTATTAATAAACACAGTACAATCCAATAAAAACTCGGCAATAATGCATAACGTAACATTGAAAACTAAACTTCACTTATTTATTTATTTAAAACATCTCAACACTACTTGTCTGAACATCAAAATTAGAACATAATAAAAATTATGAGACTTCTAATAACTTAGCTCTGATTAATTATTCATCTGCGAAAATTCTTTAAAATATATGTTACTTGTGGCAGTGCTCTTCTATAATAAAAATATTTTAAAACTTGTATTGAAGTATCTGGGGTAATAGATGTTTTGCCTGTTACAGACTGATAACGGCGGAAGGATCGAAAACATTCTTAGTAATAAGGTTTTGGGTATGGAACCTCAAAAACATACACAGACATTTAACCTCTCGGCATTCAATGTTCTGCTATTCTTTTATGATAGCTATCCCAGCAAAACTTGTTTTGCCATACAAATTACCCTTAAAGAAGTTTTAGGGTATAAAAATAAATGGGTGTTGAAAGATAGATGTTATCCAATTCCCAAACCTACATAATATGCTCATAAAATTTCATGAGAATAAGGTACGGTAAATTTAAGAGACACAAGAATTTTATATAATAGATAATTTATAAGTTATTATGAAAACTGATATGGTACCTGGTCATCAGTGGCGTCGTGCAGTGCACTGAAGAACTTCTGCACTGTGCCGTGCGCCCGCAGATGCATGCGGAACGCAGGCGCGGTACATTTGCTCGCCAGCGTGATCGCAGACAGACAGCGAGTTGATATTGGGTTGTTATCCTGCATTCAATTAAATGATTAAGTATTAAACATTTTTAAGGTTTGGGTTAAAAGTTTATACATGGGCTTCTAAATCAAACTGCTAAACTCTTTGAAAATAATAGCTTAAACCAACTTTATGATCTTTATTTAGCTCTAAGTATAGAAATTAATAAATATTTTCTATAGTAGGTTTTTTAAAAATACTTGGCATTATGGATGGTGACTCATCAACTCTGACTGCTGTGACACATCCAACTAATTTTAGTATTTCTTTAACATAAAAGCAAAGCTATAAGATGTTATTCATTACAAAGCGAGCAACTTTTGAGGTCAAAAGTCAAAATTCATTTCAATGTATGCAAATCTGGCATAAACATTTTATAATTTGCATAATTCTTTGCAAAATGATTGCTCAACTTATATTGTAAGATACAACAATGTATACTACAATAACTACAAGGAATTTCATTATTCAAATTGCGACAGAGAAACAAACTGTTTAACATTTTACAAATATTATTTACCTGTAAAGCGTCCAAGAGGTACTCCACATCATCATTGAATTCCTGAAATTCTCCAATTTCTTGGATTTGATGTGCTTTCTTAACATTTCTAACAACTGTGTAGTACTGCAAAAAAAAAAAACATAAATCAGATACAAATACTTTAAAGATTAAAACATTTCCATCATTTATGTCATTTTATTCATACCTCTTTAGCCTCTTTAGTACACTTTACACTTGTGTATGGCTTAACAGCCTCAACAGGATCATCAACAATAGGGTCGGGAGCTCTGTACCGTGTCACTCTCGTAAGTTCCTCTGATACCTGACCCACTTGATTTCTGGCTTCAGCATTCTCCACGGGCTCAGGTCGCGGAGTCTCATTTCCTTTCTATAATAAAACAATAGAATAGCTTTAAATAAAATACAGCACATTGTTTTGTAATCAAACAATTACTTTTTTACTATCACTTGCAGTGCACTCAATTCAAGGTTGTTTGTGTAAGGTAATATTCATTATAATGACAGCTGGGTAGAATTTTCTTGAAAGAACTTCAAATTATGTAACAAAAGAGTAATAGGATCTGTGACTATCACTTTAAACATATGCAATGTAACATTTTGGGGTTATAAGCATTAAATGTTATCACTTTGCACAGAAATCACTTTCATAGACAACATGTGATTGACATGTAAAATCTTTCATATAAAAAATATAATAACTCACATCATTAGCCCATTCATGTCTGTAGAGGTGACGTCTCTTTCTCGCTGGCAATGGAGATGGATTATCATTAACAAGTGATTTGCTCTTAAATATTGATCCTTTCTTTTTAGTAATAACTAATTTAACACTAGGTTTATCATCACTTATATGTTCATCAGCATCACACATTCCTCGGGGTGATTTAAACACATCTTCCTGATTATGCTTCTGTGCCTCTTCTTCAGAATTCTCATTAGGACAGCTGTTGTAAGCAGAATCTAAAGACTGTGTATTAGCCTGAGAGTAAGTTGGAGTGTTATTAGAATTAAATGCTTGAGCATGAATCTCATTGGTTTCGTCCTCCATATCAACATCTTCACTGCCTGCTGTTGGTTCAGCTGCGTTTTCTTCAAGAGGCATCTCTGTGTCATAACTGGGACTTGAATTTTTATTTTGCTTATGTTTATGCTTTCTATGTAGTTTAACCTTGAGATTTTCTCCACTTTTACCACTTTCAGTTCCACCAGACAAAATATCAATTAAATCATTCTTCTCAACTGGACTTTCAATTTTGTCAATAACTTGTTCATGTTCAGGTGAGGTGACTGCGGAAGCTACATCAGTAGAGGTCTCATACTTTTTCCTGGACTTCCTACTTTCCTTTTTAATGTCACTTACAGTTTTGGTTCCTTGTTTGTTAGGGAAACCAGTTGTGAGTACATCCAAATAATCATCATTTTCACTATAATTTATATTTGGCCGGTTTCTCCGTGACCTTCCAGTAGCACTTTCTGGTGGTTTAGGTTCTGGAGGAAGTTCATTAGGATGAGCCTCCAGCCTTGGAGACTTAATAACAGACCCTGAATCTAGTTTAGCTAGCTGAGACTCTATATCATCTGCAGGTAGCACTTTGTTCTTAGATTCCTTGTCACTTTCCTGAGAAGGGGATGCAAGAGTTTTGTACAGGTCATATGCATCAGTACCAGGTTGTGGCGAACTCATTTTCTTTAGTGGCTCATCATCAGAACTCTTGTGGTGCCTCTTATGTGACTTATGATCTTTTTTATCCTTTTTCTTCTCCTTTTTGCCTTCTTGAGTGAGACCAGCACATTTAATTGTAATTTTCAGACCTTCATGTTTAGGAGAACAAATTGTTTCCATAGATGGACTCTTTTTATGATCCGAACCAATATCCGAATGGGTATCCATTGAAGAGTGTCTATCAGAGCTTGGTGATGTAAAACCTTCATTTGAATCAGTACTGACTATTCTAGAAGTTCCTTTAGATATTCTAAGAACTATTGGAGGTGGTTTCCGTTCTTCACATGCATCTTTGCTCGTTGATGGGCTTGTCACATCAGTTTTTATAACAGTGGGACTGGAAGCCAATGGACTGGCTTTTGGTGAAGGTACTTTAGGTGACACTACTTTGGATTGTGATGATTCATATCGAGTAAATTCTGGAATGGGACTGTTACTACCATCTTCAGCATAATTGATCACTTTATCACGATTTCTAACCAGGTACCGCTTATTTGGTGGTTGAGTATTTTCTGCTGGTGCATCTTCTTTTTTGGAGGCCTTTGTGGCAACTGTACTCTTCTTAGCTTTAGATTTTTCAGAATTCCTGCGTGGTAATTCAGGAGAAGATGAGTCCCGAGTATAAGCCCTGCTTCTCTTAGTTGTTTTCTTTTCCTTGCTATGAGAAGGATGTTCCGGAGATAAAGGCGCAGCTGGCACAGGTGGAGCATATGTAATCTGAGGAACTGGTGGGTAGACCTCAGCATTACGAGACTTGAAGAATTTCTTAGGCTTTGGGGGAGGTTGTTCTGTTTCAACCGCTGGCACTGTCAGTGGACTATTTTGATCTTGGACAGGCTTTTTAAGGATATTACTGGTGTATGCTGAAACATAAAGGAAAAGCAATTAAAAACAATCGTAAGTAAGTGCATTAAAGTATGCAACCAAATAGTAAATTCACTGTAAATAACAGACTACATTAGTGTCACTGGCAAAAACGAACTTTCACTACTTACTACTTGCAATTCTCTTATAGGATTCTTGTCAATTAAAAAATATTGAGTCTGATACATGAAGACGTGATCTCAAGGTTGAATAATAATAATTAAATGACAAATATGTCAATAAACGTGCTTACCGTAGGGTGCGCTTCTAATCGACGTGAAGCTAGTGATCCCCCACTTGCCAACCGTACCCGCCGAACGTGCGGCTGTCGGGCAGTTACTATTCTCTCTGAAGAGAGCACTATCCAGCGGCACGGCCACGCTACCGCCTCGGCCTCTGCCCCAGCGCGACATGCTGATAATTTCATCAAAAGCGATGACACTTGCACCGACTCCGTCTAATCAATCGTCTCGGCAAATGTCAAAAGGAGAAACACATGCCGTGTCTGAACACGATTTGTTTGTTATAAACGCTGCAAATTTCCGCATAGAACACTTTCTGAACCATTACTTGACTTTCTCCAAATGAAACGAAAACACAAACCATAAAGATAACACACCCGCCATTTTTACAGGAACCAAGTACTTTTCCCTCAGTTGCACTTAAATGCGTAATCAATCGACAAGTAATTTACCACTTTTTTACCGTTTTCATTACAATTATAAGATTTTCTTTGAACTTTTGAGGTAGATCAATTAAGTTAATTTTATATGAATAAATGACAAATAGGACACAAACTGCGATGTTGTCATCTCATAACACAAAAGACGCCATATTGGCTAAACAAGAAGTGAATTCGACAACCAATAGAATCGCTGGAAAGAAGCAACGTACCATAGAGTACGTTCGAAGCATGTCATAATAATGCCAAAGGTGAATAGTTAACCCTACAATTTAACCTTATGATTAATGTGATTAATGAATACTGAAAAGATAGGGACATGGCAATAATAATATTTTTTAACAATTTAACCAAAACACATCAATAGTTTACTTTGACAAAAAAAAAACACAAAACCATCGACAAGATTATTTGTTACAAACACGTTGACCGGGAAAATTTAAATAAATGTCGTTGATTGATTGAGTCTTTGGATGCATGGTAGTATAGTTACACTACTATAATAGTAATGTTCTATTTTCTGTAAAGTAGGAAGCTACAATACAATATTTCTCACAGCCAACATTATGCGATTTTATGTATTATGTATCTTTAGCGAAATATACACATATCTTTTGCATTTTTCTAGCTTTTGCATTCTTGGAAGCTGCTAGAATTCTACTTATATTTAGGGAACAATATGGTGATTAGAATAGAAGATTTACTCGTCTTCTGATAGGTATTATTAATTTGCGCGGGACTGCAAGTGTTTTTTGTGTTACGTTTTTGCACTGTAAAATGGTTGAGCTCACCAGGCCAAACCCACTGAGCGCCCAAAAATAATCTGTGATACAAAATCTAAATAAAGTTAGCATCCTCCTCTCTTCTACTCTGCCGTGCCCTACAGGGTCCATAGTGTACTATACTTATATTATGTAACACCTGTTCAACATATGGAGTGCAATAAAAATATTGAGTATTGAGTATTGAGCGCTACATATCGCGGGTTCGATCCCCGCATAGGACAGCACTTGTGTGATCCGCGAATGCTTGTCCTGAGTCTGGTTGTTTTTGTGCATACAATGTGACATGAATGTTTGTGAAACGCCCCGCGACACAAGGATTGAATTCTTATATGCGGGAGGCGTCTTTTAAATGCCAATAAACGTACGTAAACGAAACTTAGTTTTTAGGTTAGTATCACACCTAGGTACAAAAGAAATATTTCCTAAATTAATATAATGATTATTTTATACAATGATAATATATTATTTTCCTACAATAAACTCCGAGCTAATTTGATATTTTTGACATATACATTATTTTTTGATAGTATAACGATCTTGAGAATGATTCATTATTAAATGATGTAACGGTTTACTCACGCGTATTCTGCTCGAGACTACCCGGGCTACCCCGATAAATACGCGTTAGTAAACCGTTACACCATTTAATAACATACATTTTTCCTTGGAGTGGAGGGCAGTACACTACTGAGTCGATTAACAGTGAATTTTGATTTTATGATTTGATCGATTTAAATACTTCAAATAATTTTAGTAGTAGGTACCTAGTAGTTTGTTAATAGGACCCCGATTCCGCTGTTTACAACGGCCGATGAATGAATGGCAATCGTATTAAATTGAAGCTTAATCCAATTTCCATCAGGTCATTCTCCGGCCATTGTGAATAGAAAAATTTTAGTCTAGACACATCACTATAACCTATATAACTGTATTTTTTGACAAATTTTAATATTTTATTTTTTTGGATTTTCACGTATATTTTATGTACGTTCATCTGTCGAAAATGTTAACTTAGCAAGGACGCCAAACCACGCGAACACTCGAACAGAGTATAGGTACCTACCGTCTTTTTAGCTGATAATCTAGGGTGTAAATGTAGGTATTAGTTATCTGTACTTTATACTATTGAAAGCTGAAGAGTTTGTTTGTTTGCTTGAACGCGCTAATCTTAGGAACTACTGGTTGAAGTTGAAATATTATTAAGAATAGACCATTCATCGAGGAAGGTTTTAGGCTATAAACCATGACGCTGCGACTAATAGGAGCGAAGATATAATGGAAAATGTGGAAAAAACAGGACAGGTATAAATTATTATAACTTATATGCTAACCTAACCACGCGGTTGTTATATATTTGTTAAACCATAATCAATTTTCCTGTCCATTATATTTTAGGTAATGTGTTAAAACTATAACGGAGAGGCCTGTGCGATATTGGTAATTCGAATTCTTTACACCTGAATACACGAATGACTTTGACTGTACGAATTATATTATTATGTAGGTAAAGGTGATAGCACAATGTTTTACGCCTACATATTGTGTGACAAGAAGTAAGGTTGCAAGTAAGTTTTTTTTTCATTACTGTGTGTATATACTGTACATGTGTACACATGCTATATACTGTACATGTGTCTGGCAAAAAAAAAAATGCCGTCGGAAAGTGGCTGGCAGTATTCCTTTCAAATTGTATACAATATTGAGTACAATTTTGACGTAGTATCTACCTGTAGCATCTGTAACCTTAAAATTTGCCGTCGCGTCGGTCTAAGCTAGCTGGCATGTATAGGTACGTTCAAGTATGTTTTGTAAATCAGATAAAAGTAAGGTCTTGGGATCTTGTTCTAGTAGCATAACCTCAAAATTTGTGCAGTTATTCGCAAGGTTTAAACATAGCTTTTTGTAGACCTTTTTATGATGTACAATATTGTAGAACACTAATTTCATATATCTCGTAGAGTTAAGCCTGCGTTTGCACATTAGAATTAAAAAAAAAAATGCAGTAGTTTCTCCACTTTTTAGTGGGTTATACATATAAACCTTTAATCATTTTATTTGGTTTGTGATTTAAGCATATAGGGATATATTATAGGGATAAAGAAATCATCACCTTTGCTTAAGCAAAAATAAATCCTTAAATCGTGTTATTTGCTAAAGTTGTTTAGCATAGAACCTATAGGTAAATTTGTTCAATCCCTTATTAGGGTTTAGTGCCCCAAGGGCAAAAAAGGAACTCTATAACTATTGGTCCGATGACTGTCTGTGTAACCGTGTATCCGTCCATCAGCAGGTTGTATCCCATGATCAGTATCTGGAAAGATTTTCTACCAGTTTTTGTATTTTTGTTCTCGCGCCATAAAAAAATAAATGTAAAAATCAGTCATGAATTTGAGGGACGATCAATCCTTAATATACCTATTATATTAACTGACTTCAAAAAAAGGAGGTTCTCAGTTCGACCTGTTTGTATGTATTTATGTACCTACGTTTATATGCGATTATCACCTATAAAATAACTACTATTATCAAAATGTTAAATTTTCAACTCAACTTATCCTTATCAAACAGTTAAAGACAAAAATATTATGTTTTCACTGGTCAAGCATGAAACTTACTGGGCTTCCGCTTTCGCTATTTGCAATAGCCAAAGAATGAATGGAAATTGGATTAAATTGGCACTTTTCGTGTTCTTGAGGAGAATACCAATAGTGTTAAATTTAATCGAATTTCCATTCATTGTAGGTAAATAGCCGAATTAGGGCCCTGGTTACGGTTGCAGTCAAACCAGCACTTTGCATGTTCCTTTTAGAGATCTCATGCACCTGGTCCTCAAGTATCGAGCATTTCAAGGCCAACATCTCTAAAATGTCAAACCTCCGAACTTAGAACATGGACTCTATTAAGTTATGCTCTCATTTTCGGACTAAAAAAGGCTTACAAGCTGTCGAAGTAGAAGTTGTCTGCTAATGTCTTGCGGTATTATATTTCGAGCGTTTACCAACATTTTTCTGTTTCTATAATCGGAGAGATCTTTATTAAGCATATCCTATTAGGCATTATTAGCTAAGTTTACTAACTGCTGCATCAATCCATGCCTAGCTATCGATTGTTAGTCCTTATAATAAGGAATCCAAATCAATCACGTAACTTTTCTACCTGAATATATCTTTTAAGCTGGTAGTATCACCTTATAAGATATATTCACCTACCTAATTACTCGCATCTCAAAAGCGATACAAATACAAGTGCTTTTTCCTTTAGGTAAAACTGTTCTCATGTTTTTTTTTGTAGATCGAAAGGTCCTCTTCAACGCTACAAACTTGATACACTATTATCAGTGTTAGCCCAAAGAATTTAGAATTTAAAAAATCGTAATTTTTAAATGTCGATTTTTAATCAATGCTTAGTGATTAGTAGGAGTAATATTATTAGAGAATAAGAAACCATTTTAAACGTCAAAAGAACCTCAAAGAGTCATTAGTATACAGCTACAACGTATAACAATTTAATTTGGGTTTTCTGCAAAATTAATAAACTTTCCGCAGAGGAAAGCAAGGTTTGACATAATTGTATCTACCTACATTTTGTAAGTACACATTATATATATATATATAATATAATTAATATTTTTATCTTTTCCATTCATATAATTTTATTCGTTAGGAAGACTCCTATCTATTGGTATAATTAATTAAATGAACGAATTATTTTTATTTGTTCATCATATTTTGTTAATTTTATTTTTCTTGGTATTTCATTGTACTATGTTTACTATTAATAATACTATTATGGTTTTTTGTGAAATATTTTCAGTTCCAAGCACAACTGGACTTATTACATTATTCTTAAACGTTACATTTCATTCATGACCGGGTTTTTACGGGTTGGTGCTTTGACTATAGTACACTGTACATGTTCAAACTTATCCCGAAAACATTGTTTTTTTTTATTTCCGCCATAACACTTAGACAAAATAGGGTTCTTGACCTATTAGTTAAGCATCTACTTAGGACTTAATTTTTTAAGACAAAATAATCTTAGGAGCATGCATTCGTCGGCAAAGTCTATCTACTTGCATTAAATTGAGTAGATATACCTATACATTCTGAACACATACATAGGTATTATTTATTTGAACGCGTAAACGTGGGTTGCCATCTTTTAGCGGGGCCCATGAAATTGGCAGGGTTGTAAAAATAGCGCTACGCCATTCGTCGGGGTATAATAAAACTGGAAGGTCCCAACGACCCTCGCTTTATCCCCACACGAACACTTTAATAGTTTTTCATTACTCAAGTAGACGCCTATAAAAAAGAGAATAAAGTTTGGGAAGAAAATTGCATGACTTGCATAATGCGTTGTGCCTATAGTACGCCTTGAGATCATAAATTTTATACGAAACCAAATTGCATTTGGAGATTGTTTGGAATTATTTATGGCGGTAACAATAGGTATCTATAATCACAATGCCCGCTGTTTGTTGTGATGGTTCCTATATAGATCCGTGGAAAAATGGCAGAATAATCATTCATCAAAACACTTCTTAAGGAATTTTATACATACTCAATTTAATGCTACGGATGATAAAACGTGGCATGTATACCTAAGCTTGAATACCTAACAAAGATGTCGGTTTACTTAAGCCTCCGGTAGAGCTTCAGCTATAGTTGTTTTTGACTCATTCTTGCTTTCGAATCCATGAATTTTGTATGTGAAGAGATTGTACTTAGATCTACAACAATAAGTAAAATCCATTCAAAGAAATCATTGTAAAATTGGCTTCTCACCAACTACGAAAGAGCTCTTCGTGCATTATAATAGTTGCTGGCAAATAAACTTGTTACGTCAGTACTAACTTATTTATAATAAACAACCCTAAGATGATGTGCATTAAATGATAGTCCACCCGGGAAGATTTTGTTTTTTTTAGCACGTTATATTATCCTAGCTTACCAAATTTATATCCAGTTATGTCTTAAAAAAAGCTTGAGTATTACAAGTGCAGACATAATGCTATCAGGAGTCATTTAAGAAAATCACTTTTCATTCTCAAATGAGATTCCTGAATAAAGATTTTACAAAAAGTAAAATTTTGTATTAATCAAAAATAACTGCGAAAGATCTCACGAAAGTTATCAAGATTTTGGGAAGGCTGGTAACTAGTTCCTAAGTATTAGTTAGTTACTGATTAATTATGTGGCTTTCATTTGTATGGGTACATGACCCAACTGAAAACATTTAAACGGATACTCGGCCAAAAGTAAAATACCAATGTAAGTAGATAATTTGCAAAAATACCATTAAAGAGTGAGTAAAAACTTCAGTTTCAGTGACCACAAAGATCATCTTAACATTTTTATACAGGCTATTTTATTCTGTCACTAAAGAACGGTCTAAGCCCCCACCCCCGCTTAAGACAATACAAATTACGAATTTGTTTGATTCCCAACTGTTTGTTGTCGTCGGGAGCAACGTAATGATTCCCGGCCATATAGGCGGTGAGGGATGTAGCTCCCTGCTCGATCAGGACCAGGCCCGTGACATAGAGAAGCGAAGTTAACATGCTCTGTAGACCTGATTTGCCCTGATGCCTGCCGGGGTAGCGGGATTGTTTGAAAGGTATGCCGTGGACAAAGGAAAGGAAAGGGTGATTGAAAATGTGACTTGTGATCTTTCTGTCATTCTTTAAAATGAATCAAAAGAAATAATGTCTTCTGCTCATACAGTAATTGTCCGGTGAAGACGTCAAAGATCGCGCTTATGCTGACTGTGAAATAGTCATCACATGAGGCTGCTTTCCACGCAATGGATAATTTAATAATTGCTACAAAAGCATGATAGAGATTTCACGAATTGCATTAGTTAAATACAGCGCGGCCCACTTCAATTTCAGTAACATTTTACAGAAGAGATGAAACCAAGTACTTATTGCTTCTTGCGTTTTCTCCGGAGAGCTCTTAGTTTTAAATAACTACTTTTAAATAATATCAAAACCCTGAATATTCTTTCAGAATATTCTTAATTTCCTATCCTTTTTCTATTGATACAGGTTACCTAATTAGCTACTCACATTACTTATTTTTTTTTACAATTGTTCACGATTATTATTGTAGAGAATATATTATATTTTTATTGTATAATTGTAAAGATATGATTTAATATACCACGTTTGTCACAACAGAAATAAACAAACATGATTTACGCGTAACGTAAATCTCAAATTAGTGGTTTATGGGTCTTTTACGAGTTCCTACGTTAACCAGAACTAATCAGATCCCAAGATCAATATTTTCCCATCACAACAAAGACCCTCTTGCAACTTTTATGTACCAATTTATGTAGAAATATATGTAATTCTGTAACAAAACGAGGGTGAGTTAATGGGAAAGGCGTTGTAAAACTTGGAGCACCTAAATGCATTATCTGGGCAAAGCAAATTGCGTGAGATATAAAGCCAGATGTGACCAAAAATTATTTGCACCCCATAAGTATACAGACACCATGCTTTTGTATCTTACATTATGTCCTTTATAAAGAACTATTAATACTCCATCTACACCGCTAACGTTGGGAGAAGGTTCACTTAAAAAAAAAATACGAAGATTAGAAATTCTCTTAAAATAAAAAAAGGGTAGAAGACTCAAGTTTTAATGTTTTTTTAATTTAATTATTCATTTCTTAGATTTGTTTTCCTGAAACACAGAACTGTTTGGTCTAAAAGTCAATTGACGACTGTTATTTGTCTGTTTTTCATGTATCTACATCCAATTCTCTGAGAGTTTGTTACGAAAAATTAAGTTCAAATAACTGATTTATGTTGCTTGCTAAAATAATAACTTTTTATGTCTATGAATCTTTTTAATATTTGTCGGAGACCGTACTAAAATCACTTGCCTAATCTGAATTTCACTGAAATCCACATGATAAAGTCCACAAATTCTGTATTTAAACTCTGGATTGAATATGTCCGGGTTGAAGACTAAGTACCTTTTGTAGCAGTATGGGTCTCAAGTCAAAAGTATTTTGACTTGAGGTGTTCTCCAAAGAGGCCAAAATACTGTACGGGGTAGTGGTATTGGTAGCAGTTTGTTTTTGTGTTGTAGATTTAAGTTATATGTAATTTTTACATATTGTCGCCCTACAAAAAAACTTCTTAATAAACAAACTTATAGTAAATAGTTGATGGAACAACGTAAATGACAATGAATCATCAATTACATCATAAATAAAATACGTTTTACTACTTTGTAGAGTTCGAAACAGTGAATGCCAAATTACCAAAAATATATACTTACTAGTTTGACAATTTACCATGTAAGAATTACTAAAATAATTATATGAGAATTCTTTCGTAACAATATGCTTGTTGGACATAAAAATATGCTAGGATATTTTTTTAAAGATTTGTGCTCCATTTTAAGAATGTAAGTTTTATTACTAACTGAGATTTTCAGGTTATCGTAAGTTTTCATTGGTCAAAAGATTTAATAAAAAAAATATTATTAAAGTGGTTTACTCAGGATAATGTAACAACTGAATGATATCACATCCTCAATAATTAGCCTCGGACCATCATAAGGTATTTTTTTCTAATTATGATAATATCGTCACAAAAATAATAAGCCGTTTTCTTCGTATAAATTTGAATTCTAGTTTTCGTTTAGATTTTTTAATGCTACGAGAAAGTGTAGCGCGCTGCAATCCTACATTAATGAATCGGAAAAACAATGCCACACTAGAGTATGTATCATTAACATCATTTTTTCGTCCCTGTCACTTTATGTTACTGAAATTTAGAATGTTATATTTTTTTATAATTTCTTAATAGGTATAACAATAAAGAAGCAGCATAAAGTTTCCTATTAGATGCCCGTTTTATAGGGAATATAAATAATTGTAGTACCTACTGTAGACGGTAGCGGATGGAACACGTCTGCTATAAATATAAAAAAGTCGTATAAACGGCCACGATAAAAAGCGTCCCCGCATAAAATTGAGACATGGGGGATGTCTTATATACTAGGAGTTTAATAAAACAACATATACTATAGGTAAACCGTAAATACAGTGCAGTATACTAGTTCAAAGATCTGGCTCTATAGTTTGATAAAGCGCTACGGTAAAACCATACCCGACGAAAAATAAAGTGATTTTTTACTAACACTGCGGTTCTAGCTTATTTTCGGTAACGCACCATATGGTATTGTTTTCATGATATTCTATGGTGTAAGTATAATTGACTTTTTTAAAGAGTACCTAATGAATGTCTCTCATATATATCGTTAAAACACTACAAATGAAATTGTTTATATTTATATTGTAAATAAAAAATTGGCTGACGTCACTTTCCAAATTTTAGTGATTGCAGCCGTGTAATTATTTTTCTCTGTTGCATTGCATCCTTCATAACCGTTCATATCTATCCCGTCTTCTCGATGCAGATCTTATCTCAAAATCATCCTGTTCCATCTTCGCAGCATTTGCCCTATTCTATCTCTGTCCATGCTCTCAGGCTAGTGAAGTCACCGCTGCAATTATAAAACTCTATCCATATATAGAAAATGATTTTAGGAGCAACATATTTCCCATTATTTTAAATACCTTATTCTATGTAATTTTCTACTTGTATGTACTTCTTACTTGTAAACATCATTTTTATAAAAGATTTTTAAAGAAATGAATCGTACTTTGTACACGTCACTCCGAAAATTTTAACAATTAATATTGTATTTATATATAAATTGTTAAATACAAATGAAACGTACAATAACGTAACGATGCTTTCTTTTCAATCGAATAGTGAAGTCGTATTTATTCTACAAAATTCTCCTGGTGGAATTTTAGCTGTCAAATACGAACCCGTATTCACAAATTTTAAACTGAAACCTTAGATTAAATATTATTTTCACAGTAAAATAACGCACATTTTTTTCACAAAACTAGTCAAGTACGAGTCGGTTAAAACCAATTTATGAATTTACTGAACCTTATTTTTAGGATTTGTTACAGTGCAGTGCACCGGCAGCAGAAATACGTCATCTGTGAAAATTTCAACTGACAAGCTATCGCTTTTCATGAGACAGTCTGATTAAGGACAATGATATACCCCGAATTGGGGTCAGGGGTTGTGGATAATCTATATCTATATACTAATATATAAAGCTGAAGAGTTTGTTTGTTTGTTTGAACGCGCTAATCTCAAGAACTACTGGTTCAAATTGAAAAATTATTTTTGTGTTGAATAGACCATTCATCGAGGAAGGTTCTAGGTTATATACCATCACGCTGCGACTAATAGGAGCGAAGATACAATGGAAAATGCGGAAAAGAACAGGGCAGATATAAATCATAACTTATATCTTCTAAGGACGCGGACAAAGTCGCGGGCAACAGCTAGTTAGATTATAAATGTTAACCAAATCTACAGTGCAATTAGATCGATACTTACAAATTAGTAAATGTGATTTGCCAAACTGAGAACTTGCTTATGTATGTACTAATATCCTACTACTATTATAAAGGCGAAAGTTTGTAAGTATGGATGTATGGATGTTTGTTACTCTTTCACGTAAAAACTACTGAATGGATTTGAATGAAACTTTACCACAACATAGCTTATACATCAGAATAACACATAGGCTACAATTTTTGAGGTTTCTAATGTGAGATCGTAAAAAAACACATTTTTTGCGCTTACATTGCAAACGCTGACCGAATCCTACAAGATAGATAGAAGGCAGATAGATAGATAGAAGGCAGATAGATAGAAGGCAGGTATAAATTATAACTTATATCTTCTAACCACGCGGACGAAGTCGCGGGCAACAGCTAGTTGTAAATAAAAGTGTTGGAAAGTAGAATTTGTGATTTTGTAGTGAGCATTCTGAGCAATCTCAAGATCTATTGGAATTTGAGTTATTTGTCTTTGTACAATAATACCGCCGGACAAAGTGGGTATGAACCAACTACTTCAGCAAATAATACCATGTTTATAGCAAATACAATTTTTTGTTTCTTATTTCTTATTTCTAATAGTGAATACCTTGTTTGCACAATTTGAGAATATAATCGAAAGTAATCATGGACCCGGTTTGGGCAAAGTATTTTAGAGGTGAAAGAGGCGAAAACATAACACGAGGTAAATTATAAGTGTTATGTAGTGAGTATCCTATTAATTTAATTTAATCAATTTCGTATTAGTAATCCATCCATTTTTTGTTTTAATTAATATCGTATACCGGCTACTATGGTATATCACAGACACCTGGGCCCCAATTCTGCTATTGAAAATGGACGATGAATGAATGAAATTCGGCTTAAAATGGCAATTTTCGTTTTCTCTTCAGCATTTTTCTACACAATAATTGGAAATTCAGTGTGGGACGCTTAACTCAAGATCAATACAATTAAGTTCCAATTATTATATTGGCAAAATGCTTAAGAGAATAGAAATAATTTCAAAGTTAATCCAATTGCCAGTCATTCATCGGCCATTAAAAAATAGCAGAATCCGGGCCCTGTATTCTAGAATTAAGATCCTTCTGTATTGCTATATGTACCAGCGATAACAATAAATGATTTCTATTTCTATTTAGCTGGTTACTTCGTTTGTAGAGTCTTTATTCCCGTACATCGAATATTGAAAAGAACATTCTTAACTAACTCCAATTTTACTAATATCATAAACGCGAAAGTATGAATGTATGGATCTAAGAAAGTTTATTCCTCTCTTACGCAAAAAAACACTGAACGGATTTAGATTCGATTAAAATTTTCTATATTGTATCTACACCATAAAAATACAGGATTTAGATGGTCCTAGGTACATAGATTGCTAATTACTAGCATCAACACATAGGACAGTTTTTATACCGACTTTATGCTCCCGTAGGACGGTAGGATCAGGTTCGATTCGTGGCGATGGGGCCCACGGGCTACAGCTAGTTCTTATAGTTCTGACTTATTAAGCATCATTTTAGCACTACTTTTCAGTTATGTACAACAAGGACAGTTTTTTTTATAAATAAGTAGAAATGCCTGAATGTAGATTCGATTTGTATACTTTTTTGCCTGTCTTTGTGATGTTATTAAATTGTAATTTCTGTAGTTACTTCAGGCAGAAGACAGTACCTTTTAAGGAACGTTTTGGTATTCATAAGTTAAATACATTCTGATTGCCCATCCAGAGAGAATTTCCTTTATTTCTATAAAGGGAATACGTAGTCTGGAAAAGCGGTGAAAGTCTGCGCCCAAGTCTACAACATAGACCTACTTAAAAAGTTATTAGGTTTTAGCATACTGGATTTTTAGGCTTAAATTTTATTAACTTATTGAAATGAAACTACTTTTACGGATTTTATCGCGGTTTAATTTTAGATTTTAGTTCCCGACGTTTCGAAACCTTTGCAGGTATCATGGTCTTTATCTTTATTAACTTAGTTTAAAAAATCCGTATAATTTAATTTACAAACAAAAAAAAGAGTCGCTTCATGCAATCTGTAAACGAAGTATTTTCGCTGTCTATACATTTATCCAACGCAGCCATACTAGTGAACCGAATAAACAACATTGTTCCCTCACAAGTTTGATCATTAATTTGGCAGGAATTGCGTCCCGTGACATGTGTTCCCGCCTTTGCAGTGATGGCGGCGCAGATACTCTCATCTGATTCGCTGCTCGGCCCGCGCTTTCTACGCACATGCGCTTTCTATACCTTGATACAAAATGGCTGACATTTCGAATGTGTATTAAATTAAAGTGTTGCACGTGATGCGCTCTAATTGGTTAAAATTTGTGTATGATAATGGTGAGTTTATATCTAATAATTGTCGTGATATTAGAAAACAACGGTTTACAACGTGTAAGTAAATTACGATTTTAATTTAAAACTATTATGACCTCTTGCAGCCATTTTCTTAGACCCTAATATACATCTTAGTAACTCCGTCCTTAATACAGTATTGTAATTGTAGAGATAAAAATAACCAACATTACATTACTTATGAACAAAACCTTTTAGTTGTTAAAAACTGCGTGATAATAGGAGCTTTGTTATAACTCGTTATTGAATTATGTTGTGAGCTTCCAGATCACCCACAACACAATGATCTAACATAAAATATACAATACATACCGAGTAGAAAATCAATAACGATATAACATGTATTGATAGCCGGAAGATGATTAAGAAGAACTATGGGCAATTTCATATACAACACGTCACTATTTTGAACACTTGTGAAAATTAATATATCTGGAGTCCTCCTCAATTGTTATCTTTGTAATTGACGAAAACAGAATGTTACTTGAAATTTAATAAGCACTTTCAGATTATGCACTATTTACTATTTCACTTCAACACTGCGATGTTAGCTCTTGATCAAGGCGGCTCATTCACTGAGGATTTGTTCATGCCAGTAACATAAACCACACAAATCGTCAGAAATAACCAAACGAGTAAGTATAGTTGGATTGCAATAAAATCACAATTTAAATCTATTGAACATTTATTTTCAGTGTAAAAACGTGCTAGGAGAGTCTTGACAGGTACGGACTTAGATTTATTTTATTCAATACGTATGTACATATTACTTATAATGTATGAAGAAAGTTTCAGATTATTTCAGTTCTATGCAGTGGTTCTATATGCTTAAAAAAACTTTTTTAAGACAGCTTAGAAAAATAATTATTTAATTTTGTAATTTCTTGCTAAGCTGGATGTTACTTTAAATTTTAATTTAAAAGTAATAAAAAAAAGAAAAATAAATGTTTTTCTATAATGCTTATTTAATAGAGCTGCAACTTCTATCAAGTAGCTATTTTATAAAATAATATCTTGTTTTCCAGTATGTGAGTACGTGCCTGTGTTACCTTTTGTTTACCCCTTTACAGCAGTCCGTCGTTCTGTTTATGATCGCGTTTAGTGACAACAAAGCGAACGATAATCACCGGTATTGTCGTTTAAATATATACCCCAAATAAACTTTACAACTCTTAGCCTTTGAGAATATAGCTGACTTTGTTATACATTTATAACATTCCTTTTGAACGTAAAGGCACGGGTAAAGGATGTCAATATGACTCACAGCTGTAAGTATGTCGGATAGCATCAAAGAACCGTGAACCTTATTTTTTGAGTCATAGAGTTCAAAATTCATTCGATTAAGGCATGGTAGAGCCGATGTTGGTGTCTTTTTATTAGCATGACGTCACGCTCTCATGTCCAGTGAATGAAATTATAGGTATAATTATTTTTTTTCTAATGTTTTGAGGTACATCTGGGTCTGCGAAACTCGTAGAAATATGGTTTATGGACAGTATTTATTTTATTAACAAATATATTTTATTCAAATTAAGTAAGTAATCGAAGAAAGGACTTCCTTGATGTCCTTGATACTAAATATTACTACATTATCTATGATACAGAAACATTGATTGAAAAGCCAAAAGTGAATAAACAACACAATTCATGAAAGAAGAACTCTACGTTCATAACTTGCCTCTACATTTGCTTTTGACTTTTGTTTCTAACCTCACACACTTTTGATCTCAACTTTTAGTTAAGCTGTCTTGTAAATAGTTCAGTACCACTCCAATAGATGGCAGTACTAAGGAGCTTTTTGCTAGAACAAACATTGTAGGAGATTTTAGTTCAAAGAGCTTTCCAATAGAGGGCGCTCAAAAAGCTGTGCTACGCTACGCTAAATGTTTTACCTGGTTGATCATAGAGGGCGTTTAACATAGTATTCTGACATACCCTTTTTATGATTGTTTTTTTTAGTAACCGTTGAACACATCAACGGTTTAATTTAGTGTGCTAATAATTTTGAGTTTATACTTTTATACTATCTGTATTCTATATGTATAACGATAAGTCTCAAAGTACCTATGTTAATTATTTGACCTTTATAGTATTGACTAATGAGTATCCATTACTACAGGTTGTTCAGAAAATGAAGACAAACTGTTAGGCTACAGACTAAAAGTATTCTTTAATCAGGAACGTTTTTGTAGACCAAAGCCACAAAATTAGGTAATTAGGTAGTAATTCAAAGTCCAGGTAGTAAATCATTTTGGTAGTAGGTACTACCTACTACTGAAAGAACAAGTGCAATATTATTTTATTCTTGTTTTTTCTTTTATCGTAGACGTTGTGTAATATTAGTTGCCTGAGTATCTGACAACTGATTATAGTATAATTCCTTAAACAATGCACACTTACTTACTAAATTGTCGCTTTAAATGTCATTGACCCTTCGCACCCTCGAAACTCAGCAACAGCGGTGGTTCCAAATTGTTCTAAGCGAAATCAGAAGGGTAGATACATACGTGATTGTGGGTCCATTGCTAGTATTAGGCGAGTAAGTATTGACCCCCTTAATTTATTATTATTTGAGGGAACAGAGGTCACAGTTGAATGGACAATGGGAGAAGGGTGAGGGCCCCCGGATGAGATTTGGACCCTATTAAAGCGGTCCATTTGATTTAAATAAGTAATTAGATGGCATGAATTTTGATAACCTTATTTACTAATTTTGGTTGTGTCCGACGGAGATCTTAATTTACTATTTATTAGTTGGAAAAACCAAGTTTGTGCCTTCTTGGTTGTACTTAGAGACACCTTTTACTTTCAGATGTTGTTTTTGCATTTCCTATTGTTCCCTGTTATTTTTTGAGGTTTTTTGTAACAATGTCTCATATTAAATTCCTACCTATTTTTATAAGGGATGACAGCAGCCAATTTCATGATTGAAAATAACAGTAAAATATAATTAATAATTTCATGTTTGTAGCTGTGAAGTGTTTTGAGCAGGTAGAAAATTATGAAACGCATATTCTAATGTGCACCATAATAAAATGAAGCTCAGTAGTACCTAAACACTTTCGTTTAATAATGTTGTCACAACAAATTGTTTTATGAATCAAAAGAAAAGTAAAAAGCATTTTTTAAGTTTAACCACTCACAGGTACAAGCGTAAATGCACTGAAACACTGACGTACCTTACCTACCAAAAAAAATAACACAAGTTGATTCGAAGTTCCATTTCCATTACGGGCTAACTACCAGAAGGCTATAACTCGGCGGTAGTCGGCTGAGAGGTATAATTACATAGCTGAAAGCTATCGTTAAATTCCCTCTAGTGCACGCTAATCAACGGATTAATGGCGAGGAAATGCGGCCCGGTCTTCTGCCCAAGATGTGATACTGTAGGGATGTAGTCGACGTAGGCAAGTATAGATAGGTATACCGAGGTTGAGTAGGTACGTAAGTAAGAAGATGGTGCGGAAGGAGAAAGTGCGATTTATTGTTAAGTCTACGTATAAATGAAAACACGTATTGATTTTTACTTCTTTATTTTATTCAGCTTAATACATATTAAATTTATCTTTAAGATTTAAGTAGGCGATGTGTTGATGTTTCTCGTTTGTTCTGATACAATTTACATACAATATTTTATAAAGGTTCAGCTATAAATAAGTGCTTCGACTTCGTCATCGCTCAAAAATGGTATAAGCCTATGCTGTTTTGGTTTAGGAGACGACCTTTGATATCGGTAAGTATTTTTGCAAACTTTTTTTACAATTTGCTCTACATTTTCATTTATTTAGAGTTATTTTTTTCGTCTTATCATGTCAAAATATTCTATTATACGAAATATACAAATAGTATTTACTCTAATATTGATTATTTCGTTTCTACCCTAAAATCCGATTCATTTCATAGGAACTTTGCAACCCCTACTCACCCTCCGGAAACATGCCCCCACTTTGGCCTCCCCGCAAACTCGCAGCATCCGCCATTTTTACTACTAGAAAGAGAAGGATAGATAGAACAAAATGTGCGCGATAGAGACGAAATATTTGGGGAGCAAAAGGAATTAGACATGAGTTGGGTTGAATGTATAACAAGGACAAAAGCGTGGGGCGATTTATCTTCCGCAGTGAAATCTTAAAACTCCTATTCCTTTGTTTGGCGAGCTTCAAACACACCTGAAAAAATGTAGGTAGGTAAGTAGGTGTCGATTTATTTTAATTTCATCAGAAAAATAATGGATCTAGTTGTGACTCCACAAATATTTTGTTAATGTACTTATGATGTTTTTGGATATTTCATTCTCATTTTATTTTCGTTGTATCGATATTTGTTTTCATACCTTGTCTTACCTACTACGATCTTATTAATTTATTTGTAAATGTTACTATAAAGATCAATTTGCAGGTAGAGTCAACAACAGTGGGAGCCTAAATATTAATAGTGTGAGTTTAGATTCCAACGTTAAATTACGTGGTAAGTATTATTTTCGGCGCTAAATAAAAAATATAATCTGAACAACTGATTGCGTTTTAGACTTTTCTTCATCTTTTTGTCTTCCTATTTTTTGCTTGTCCAGATGAAATCAATTAATTGTATACGGAACAAAGAAAAGCTACAAATACAACTTTATACAGTAAGACGTAGTGAAATAATATTCGTCATAGGTACCTACTCCCCCGTGAAACGCACTCAAGTGAAAACAGCTAGCAAGTCGAGTTGACACAAAAGTTTATTGCTCTCGTTATCGAGACCGTTACTTTTCGTTATTTGATCGCATTAGAGGGTGCATGCACCCCTGCGGAAGGAAACTTTGATATACATATTTATAACTACCAAGCACCTATAGGTATTAGGTATACAGTAATAATAAGTTAAGATACATACCTAAGAACGAAAGAAGGTATGTGTATGCCTAAGGGTTGTGGAAAGGAAATTCAGGTGCAGAATTTACGTTTTCTATTAAATTTTAATACAGATTGCAAGAAGTGTAAGTCATTTAGCTATTCGACTTGATTTTTAAATAAGGACCTGATCTTGTAATAGTTACCGAAGGCATTTCCATACCAAAAGTATTCACTAAAACTATTTTTCATTGTGTTTTTGGGTAACTAGGATATACTTTAACAAACAAATTATTTTACACGAACATTTACAATTAAAGAAATGTAAACAGCAATTAATGTCTTTAATAAATAATTGTATATTTCTAAGAAGGAACAAAGCAAACATAATAAGAATAATTCAACACAAGTCTTTGTTAGACATTAAATACAGCAAACTTTAACAATTATCTGACGTCATTCGAAATACCTACCTATTTTAAGAAGTCAATAAAACAGACTTTAATTTACTAAGTTACCTGATGCACATTAAAACAGGATCGTAAAACAGTACCTTAAGTGTACTTGCCAATTTTAACTTGAAATTAAACAGATAAATCAGCCCTACTTGCAAATGACGTACCTACCAATATTGTAGGTATGTAACAAGTTACAGAACCCCTTAAAGTCGGGAAATCATGCGATAGGCATTTATTTATGGAGTTAGGAATGATTACACAGAAGGGTCCCTCCCCAGACCCATTTGCTCTCCTTAAAATGCAGAGGCACGTTTTTAATCAATTTTCTTCGTAGAGCGCATAATTATATACACGTTTTCGTTGCTCTTGTATGTAACTGCTTCTCATTAAACATGATTGTATGGGTAGGTGTGCCTTTGAGTAACTATTTATTCAGAGCATTTAAATAAGGCGCATGTACTCACCTACTTTAAACTCTACTTTTAGTGTCGAATCATAAACTTTGAATTATTTAAATTGAGTCAAAAACTTTTTATGATTCTTTGATTAAGTCGGTAATTATATCATATTATACATCACATTTAAATTTAATTAATGGTATTCAAATTACATCTTAATCGATTCACAAATGGTACTTCTTATAAAGGAAATATGTAATAAATCGATCATGAGGAGTGCTGACTTTGTGGATAAAAACGAATTAATTAATTAATAGTTTTATTGAAGGTTCTAATAAATAACAAATACGTTAGACCTATTTATTCGTTAGACGTAATACGTCATTGTTTTGAATGTTATAATTAGTATTTTAATTAAGATAAAAAAAACTACTAAGCCATTTTTCACGACGCAGAAAGAGGGTTTTAAGTTTGAGGTATCTTCTTCTTTCTTATCTTCCGAACAGATTGAGCGATTTCAATTAAGTAGGTATATTTGGCATGAAAGGTGCATTATGTGCGAATGATTTTAGATAAAAATCGTGTAAGCCATTTCAAGTAAAATTAAAAACTACTACTGAAATTAAAACCATAAATTAGGCAATGTAACAAAAAGGAAACGAAATTCAGTCTAACGAAAAAGATTCAGTAATAATCACTTCAGTTAATAACGAAACAAAGAACTTTATAATTACATGCCTAAATACTTATCCTAAGTACTTTATTACTGCGCTTTGTAAGTCATATATCAATGGACTTAAGCAAACATTGAATATTTATGTGTATTAGTCACGTTAATAACGATCTAACTTTATACATTTTATATGTAAGGAGGTATCTCTACACATTTTGGTTTTCATTTCAACACGGAATGTTCGGTGTTCCATCTGAAAAAAAAAACAAAACAAGAATTAGTTATTGCATATTTATTCATACCAGTTTTATAACGATTTTTGTATTTGGCTATTTGAATACTTCTTTAGGTAGGTACATGACAGAAAAATATATAAGATTAGATTCGAGTTAAAATTCTGCTGTACCTAGTATGTAATGCTGTGGAATTCGTGTGTTTTGCTCGCGTTATTTATGAGATATAACCAGAAGGACGGACAAATGGACCGACGGCGACGGTCAGACATCGGAGTTCAGTTTTTAACTCTTTGTGTTCGCCGGAACGCTAATAAATGAGTTGGTGCTTTCTGTGTCTCTATTATTACCTAAGTTTAATTAACTTCACAACGAAATAATATGCATACCTAAGGGATAAGGGTATTGTCATGTAATATAAACTAAATTTAATGAAGACAGACACACTTAAATAAACATTATGAATAATTAAAGGCTTAGGTAATGTTGTGCCTGGCTTAGTAAATGGAAAATACCTCACACATAGCTGTTAACTCGCCCCAAGAAACTTCTATTTTAATTAATTAATGTCTGAATTAATTAATCATTAATAAAATGACACGTGCGTTTAATTATTCGAGATTAAGCTGGCTTGGGGTAACTAGGTGACTATTATCTTAACAATACGCTTTGGCTATAAACTTGTGCTATGCGGGCTTGTTTGCTTTCCCTGTTTGCGTAAGAGAGATTTATTTATATGCCCAGTTGATGTATTCAGAGGGTAACAGAAAGTAGTCCCGACTGACCCCAAAGTCTATGTTAGTGAAGGTCTTATGCCATGTATCTTTATTACTTGTAAACTTTAATTAAACTTGAAACAAGTCAATATGTTTTCTACATATAATTTATACTTTATATTATTTTAAACATTAAAAAAGTATCATATGATCACATGCCCGGCAAATTCAACTTTACAATCTCTGCTTTCGAAGAAGTCTTTAATAACCCTAACCACAGTTCTGCAGTACAATTAGATATAATAAAAAAAAAAATATTTATTAAAAAAAAAAAACATGTTTACTGACACTTAAATGGGGTAAGGTTTCAAACAAAGTTCCATTGCAATTTTATACTTTATATAGGCTATGTAAGATAAATTCTAATTATTTATAAACGCAAGGAGAAGAGTCTTACGAGAAAGCGACCGCAGATCTAATTTTCTAAGTAAAAGTGTTTCCAGTAAGAATTAGTCGGCGTACGCTGAAATGAATAGCCGCTTCACTCACCGCAAGGAAAACGTTTTATTTTTTCACTTTTGCGCGTGTAAATGCGCCTATTCTTTATTTTTACGATCCCGTCGGCTTCTAAGTGTAGAACGTATGGGCTAGTTAGTATGTGAGTATGGTAAGTGTGGAGGTAATGTAATGGCTGTGTCGGGCCTCAGGCAGCCGCCCTTTAACGGCGTCGTAATTGCGAGCTGAAATTAAGTGTTATTTTTATGGTGATTTCTCTACTACTACTATGTTGCTTTAAGTAGGCGTAAAGCGTTTTATTAATTGAAATAATCGTTGTATTATAAATTATTCAGTTTGTAAAATATACGCTACGTTATTTAGATATTAGTAGTTATTTCAGGTTGCAAGAAATGTCTGTGGGTTGCTGGGAATAAGAAAGTATCCAAGTTTAATTACGTAAACCGGTTAAAAGACAACTTTATTTGAAACGTTCATTTTATTGCGTTTGTACCTACATAGAACCAGTTCATTTATTTATAAAGGAGAGAACGAAAAGCATTAACAATTCAGAACTAGTCGGCAAGAAGCAAAACGGCTCGTATTTTACGCATGTGGATAGGTGCGTACTGACCTCATGGAAGGGGTTAGCGGATATTTATGACTTCTATACAAGTTGTGTCGGCGTGCTGCATGTGCGAACTTGGCCCATAGCCCATAAACCAGCCCGCCATAAATTACTCGCAACTTTGTACAGTGTGCGCCGGACCTTACCGCCATACATAAGTGCACTGAAAAATAAATTTTATTGGCTCAGATACACGTCTTGGAGGTGAATATTAATTTGGTCTCGTTGTGTACATGGAAACCCTTTTAATTCGACAAGCCAAGATAGTTAGTGATGGATTATCGCAATCAATTTATAAAGTTGGCAGACAAAGCGCTCCTAACTACTTGTATTGAAATTTTTTAGTTTTAATTCAAAACGCAGATTAAATCGCTGAAATATAACGTGTAAGTAATACGAAGATATAAATAAAATAAAATTTACATAAATTATAGTGATTTTTTTATAATTTACTTACAAGTAAATTAGTACTTTTGTACTAATTACTACTTTTGTCAAGTCTTTTGTTATACTGTTCACCAATAGAACTGACTAGCACACTAGAAGATACCTACAATCATAATGAAAACAGGCTTCTACTTTATTATTGCTGCTGTAGAGTCGAACAACCAGAAGTGTTAAAACATTTGTACTCACATAATAGTCCAGGCCCACGCTTTATGGTTAATTTGTACGTGATATATAACGGACTAGCGATCAATTAAAGCTCGGCTGCTAATCGCTCGCACTGTTGCGTTAATTCGACTAATTTTACGACTTTTTATTAGACGCTTGTCACTGGACGCGTGGGCACGTGGATACCCTGTGTCTATGTTTTTAAAAAGAAGTTTTAATTAGTAAGTACGGATCGTTTAAAATTGTTTTTTAACTATTGAACATTGAATTCTAATATTATATTATGTATACAATACTACAATTATAATAGCGTCTACATAGCATTAAAAGCAACCGTAAAATTTATATTTCGTGATTGAAATCAAACAAAGACAATCACGAAACGCAAACGTCTCTCCAATAAAACTGAAACTTTATCTATGTTTACAGCAGTACCGGAACGCGCCTACAATTCCATTCTACATCAAAGAAGAACATTATCCTTTCTTCCAGTCGTCCATAAAACCTTATCTCAGAGAAAGCAAGGCGGGCAAGCGACGCGCAATCTACATAGAGCTGATAATGGCAAGACCGGTCCACCGAGACCCGTCATCCTTTCGAATCCACTAATATTATTTAGAACGATAATGAAAACGGGAGGTCGAATTTCCCTGGTCGCGATATAAGTAATCTTGGAGGAGCGCAGTGGGCGGTTTACGATCGCGGGCGGAGAAGGCTTTTATATTTATTAAGTAAGTTGGGCTTTCGGCTGTATTAATCCACCTTTATGGAGGGGCGTCTAGGCGCCTGCTGACGATGGAAAGCAGGACCGCGTATAAAATATGAAGCTTTTTCAGGCGTTTCTTTTTTATTGAATAAATCATTTCAATATCCTTTCGGATCTAACGAAAAATATCTGTAGAAGCTTATTTTGGGTTACGAGGTTGAAAGGCTAGTACACTAAGCATGTACTTGTAACAATGTAGTAGTACTAAGTTCAGGTGTGTGCACTTTGCTTAATGTAGGGATGTCAAGTCCTAACGACCCAGTAAAGGCAGTGTTTTGATGGTGTCAAGGTGTCTCCTGTTGGTCATATTCTAACTCTGGTCGTAAGCATGGTTGCGGTCATATAATCCGCATTTCCATTAGTCATCTGGAGATGCAAACTTGTTTATTGCTTGCTCTGGGCTCTCCGACGAGCTCGTGTCGCGTAACAATGGAACTATCGTGCCTAGAAGATCCATTTTCAAAAGTTACTATTTGAAATGAATTTTTCGTTCTGAGATGGTAATGGTTTTTTAACATAACCAAGAATTTCACTTCTAATTGTTTTCTCATTTTAGCTTCGTTGCATCATTTTTTCCGGAAACAATTACCTTGGTAAGTTAACGTAGGTTGCGTTCAAATCAGAAACCGCTATACGAATACGCGTGCGAAGCCCAAAGCGTAAGTACACACAAATAATTTTATTACGCATATTAACCCACGCATAAAAATTCTTTGTTTGAAAGCGCCTAATTAGTGCAAACGAAAACGTTATCTAAAGTCGGAATGTGTGAACTGAGTTTTAATAAAAATTGCAGCTTTATGTCGGTAGTCAGGTAGGTGGGTAGCTATCGTACGTGAATGTTATCATATTTTTACGGGGTACGTGAAAACGCGCGCTTTTATTACGGGGTGTTTTATTACGTTTTCTAGATTAGGAGCGAGCTCGGGCTCGGCTCGGGTGGAGGTCAGCGCGGGTGGAAATAGGAAATTCCTGAGATCGGGCAGCGCGCGTGCCGTGTATTGTCGATGCGGGAACAATGCGGACGCGGTCCGATTTCATGACACGAACACATAGCTGGCTGTGGAACATTTCGTCGCTTGGACGCACACTACATGGACACACGATACTCTTTTAATTTGATTGGGTTGATAAGTGAGTATACTCCAAAGCGTGGGTAACTACTTCCCTCCATCAGAACGAGAGCTTACTATTATTATTTGCTGCATTTATGAATTGCTTGGAGTACCTATCGCAAACAACACGAAACTGAATATTGAACCTCCTTATGTTAGGTATTCTTAAATTCGGGCGAGCAAAGAAAAACAATCTGCGCTATGACGCGTGAAGGAATCGGCTCGTATTTATGGGAGGAAGTTATTGTTTGAAACGTCTAAGTCGTAATTCCGCGACATAAACCAGGCAGGCTTCACTTTGGACCCTCTCCCTCCCCCATCTGCCACCCCTACTGCGCGGGATGCTGTTTTTCCTGGGCGAAATGGCCCGTTTGAAATTGTTGTTTTATGGAAGTTTTTAGTAGTTGACTTTGCCCGGGAGAAAATATATAGAACAGCAATCTTTATGTCCAGCTATGTAGATATACTTAGGTACTTGTAGACTTATGAAAGTTATGACTATCCCAGTGTTCGCGAGGAAATAGGGAGGAATAAATAAGCGGAAAGGAGAGAAATTTTGACAGAATTTTTTTACACCACTTAGTAATATTGTCAGTATTTTTTCCCTATGAACCTTTTTGTATACATTAAGTCTACAAGTTTCGGAATATTTTAAGACGAAAACTACCTACATACCTTTTTTCTACTCACATGCACAAAAAACAACTTGGAACCAATGTATCCATCGAAGATATCTCAAAGAATTATTGAACCCAAGAAACGATAAAAAAACTCAAAATAACGACCTGTCACAAATAATATACAATGAAATTATCTCCACCATTTTTAAAGTTGGAACGCGCATTCGTTCCTTACTCACGATTGGTTGGCTCATGACAGCTGGGTGAAATACGCCGGCGTGCCTGCCCCGGCGCAGCGGGTGACAACATGGTGCCACTAAAGTCCCCTAATGAAATTAAATTCCGTACGTTTTAGATTTGCTCGTAAATAATCCGAGTATCTAATCCACTGATTAATGAACATCATGGAATTTTCTTGGAGTTTTTAATCTCGTAGAGTAGTCTTTGAAATCGATTTGTGTGTGTACTATGAAGGGGGATTATTCAGTCAAGTAATGTTCGAGAAAGTATATTTTTTCTTTTATCACTTAATCCTTAATGAAGCTTGCAACTTATATCGGTTTTAAACTTATTAACTTTAATAAATATTTTTCGTAGTTACAACTAAGTTATAGTATAAACTACCTACGCTTGACAACAGAAGAGAGTCACAGAGCATAACATCAATAAATCGGGCAGACAATCACGAGACACTTTTATGACAGTAGATATGGCGTACAAATCACGACAATATATTTATTTAGACAACCCTATCGCTGGCACTCACGCGACGTGCCCTAATGTTATAGATAGGAGTCATCTTAGCACTTTAAAAGCATTTTAGATAGAACGGTGTGTCGGATAGGCCTGTGGATTTAGTTACAACAAAATTACAAGTTTACGACTAACAATATTGTCGTATACAAGAGCACTCATGGCCGCTTAGGGTTGTGACCATTTCAAGAGATTAGTGGCTTAGGTACCCTACGAGTGAGCGGGACATGAGGCTTTGATTTTAGTGCTTATTAGGTTTTATCGCTTATAGCTCCAGTAATACATATGGTGCCGGATAAGGTAAAATTGTGAAAAGCTTTACGATGACAGATTGATACTCAAATTCTTCTAGGTAGCTATACCGTTAATATAAGACAATTTTAATAAATGTACATTTTTGTCAGAACTGTGAGTTGTCAACCCTAACGCCATGAGGCACTAAAGAACTGGTTTACTGTTCTCCTGATGATTTACCGGGTGCATTCCTGGAGTGCCATCGTCCATCTTGCGGGGTATATTGCCGGTGTAAATGTTTGAGATTAGCGCCTAACAATCACGTATTCCTACTAACTTGCTCGCTCTACTGTTATACTATTTATTTAATAGTTACGGTACTGTCGATTTTAAGAGGACTTTAATTTTGAAATGTAATTTAAGTGAATTAATTTTATAAAATAGTTATTTTTATGATTTAAATCAGATTTCATGACTAGTTTAAATTAAGATTTTTTTTCGTGAATGATTTGGATTCGTCTATGAAACTTTCTGGTAATGTATTAATTTGCTAAAAAATGATGGATTTGATTTAAGCCCCTACCTCGTACACAACTTCATACGCGAGTTTTTAATGTCTCGATCAATATATAATACAGTCTAAATGAAGCTAATGTTCTGCAAAGTTTCGGCCCACCCATGATCTAAAAAAATAAAAAGCTCGTCCCACATCACGCAGAGTGTAAGGCATAAATTAGTGATGAAAACGATACGTTCCCCGGGCTATCATAAAATACGAGTAGGTACATAATTTTAATAACAAAGACTAAAACAAAACACATTAACGACGGCCTACAGTTGGTCTCTTGATGCTACAGATTAAGGCGGTGATCTTAATGTGAGTGGGTAATTTATGAAGCAGCCGCATTAATTTACGCAGGGGTTACGATACGTGAGTAACCTGCTATAGCTGCCTCCACGGATATTCCATTTCCTTGAAACCAGTTCCTTTTGAATTAATCAGACTTAGTAGACAAAGAAATGATTTGCATATATAAAAAGTTTTTAATATGAATGTACATGCATGTTGGTATATTCTATGCATATGGCATGCGTATCTACTGTTGTATAGCTGAATAAATATTTTCTTAGATTCATAGGCGGCAGGTGCTCAAATCATATTATTATTAATAGCCAACACCTTTCCATAAAGCATTCATATCTCAATCTTCGCATCGTATCTGTCTTCATAAAACCTTATTTCAGCATGATTTCAATATTTTCCTTTCGACATATGCGTCCCAATTCAGTGGAACGGCATAGAGTTTACGATCCAATATTTTTATGCAAAGTGCGTCGCCAAATGTGCCACGTCGGAACCGAAAAAATACACAGCCACGTCCTTTCGCACGTAAAAAAGGATGCGACAAAATAAATATACACGAAGCCACCCTTTTTGTCCATTAAACGAGCGAAGGTTTTTTTTCTGCTGCATCCATAAAATGTGCCCCAATAAATATGTAAATCTACCGAGAAAAAACGCTGCCGAGAGCCGATGCCGCCCGGTTTTGTGAGTTTCACTTTCGTCCGTTCAAGTTAATTGGTACAATTGCAATGAAAAAGTTTCGACATCTCGAATGCCAACGACCTTTGTCTTGGCTGATCGACTTTTATTTGCTCCTATACATCTGATATCTAAAATGCAAATGAGGTATTTTGTTGCACGCTATTTAAGCTCAGTACCGACCAACAATTGCCATGGTTCCCTTCGCATCTAGTGCCTTAGTAATAAAATCCCCGTTTATCTCCCCTAGCATTTCCTTTAACAACCCTTTTGAAACTAAGCCGTTAGCTAATACTTGAGCGTCACATAAAGGCGACATTAACATCAAAATAAAGATAAAATTTTCTTGCCTACGCACACGTGTCTATGTACTATTAAATCGGTGGTTATATTAAATGCTATAGTAACCTTCACGTACCTATTGTGAACTGTTTAAAATCCGGGCGATACATTTTGTGTAGCATAAGGCACGCTTTATGCTAATCATAATCCTACATTGGATATTGATATCCAGATTTTGAGAAATTTATATCAATTAACTGAATTTCAAATCAATGGTATGCATTTGTTATTTTAGTAAAGGTATGTACTATTTTCACATAATTATATAATATAATACCGAAGTGTAAACCTACTAAAGTATCAATGCTTGATTACAAAATAAGGCCCCGAACGCGGTGTCTCTACGTTAGTAGCTGCATCGATCGGCCCGGGCCACCCCAGAGGGTTCCGGCGTCCGCCATTACGGTTTCGAATCTACTTACCTCACTAACAAATATTATAATAACACATTTTCAAGTAAACAATGAAAATTTATTTAACCTTCTTTATTTCACTTCTCTTTCTTTACAGTCAAACATTTTTACAGTCTACGTCGACCAAAAAACAAAAAGACTATCGTTAAGAGAATACCTGCTTAGTCATTATTTACGACTTAGTATTCTTACATTACGTGAAAAAGCATTTTTAAAACCGCAAACGACCGATACGAGAAACATCAAAACGATACATTTTTCGTTAATGAATGGTATTGATCGGCTGTGGGGCTATAAGCGTATAATTTACGACAACATTCTCGGGTTCGCTTCGCGTGCTGCTCCGAAGGTGTGTTATTTATACCCCCCTTTTTTATTTATGCCCCCTTTTTTCGCAGCTCGTAACGGCTGGTAATAAAAGGGACGTTATTTTAATTTCATGATTGGAAAGCTCGATTGGTCGGTTATGTGGCTTAATGAGTTTATGGCAGCAATGAGTGGACTATAACGGTCGACGGATTGAACAATTTGGGGTTTAAGGTCACTGGTAATAGCGTTTGTGGGCTAATTTTAGGGTTGAATGTTACGTCAGGTTGTTTGTTTGTCGAACGTTCGTGTAATTTTAAAGGTTTTGATTTGTCGTTTACTTTGATTAAGAATGAGTAGTTAAAAGGAACTTCATCTAAATTACGTAAATTATTGACCTTTAAAATATAGAGAATATATTAACAAGAAAAGGTCATTTTTCATTACACACCTACTCATCCAACATTATCTGGGTACGCACGTGGGTACTTATTTCTAGCCCTATGTCAAGTTCTACGGTCGGTGTAATAATACAAACATTTATAAATTGATTAAAACTTGGTACCGTGCGTTGTGGGCTATAACAATAAATCTTTCAGTTAACCTTATAAATATGAATGACTGTAGTCTCGCGTGGCTTTACCTAGCCTTTAATATATTTATATTTATTCAAGTAGGTACCTATTGTTGATAAATCTTTACCTTACGATCATATTATACTTTAATAAATGAAATAAATCGCAAAATTGTATCTACTTCTATCATCTACTCGTAACACAACACAAAACTAACTAAACAAGGAGGATATAGCTGGAATGGGATTTTTTATAACAACTTCGCTAGCATATGTCGACGATCAGTCGGCAGTTCATTAATTTTTTCACCGTAGTACTTCACCAGATTAAACCATGTCTTCATAAATAAAAGCCACTTGAACGGCGGTGTCTCAACAGTAAATGAGCCCGCAACCTCGATGGACCCCAACATTCCCACACCGTATTGGAAAAGATAAATCTTCGCCTCACCCCGCCCTCTGCTTCGATCCATTAAAATGGACGCCTTTGTATTCTACGTATATAGATATTAGTATAGAGTCATCATATATATAGATACCTACTTCATTAATGTTTGTATTTTTCTGAAACCTTGGAGCGAATGAAATGTTGTAACGTGTTTTTGCTATTATCGTCAGCGTCAAAAAAAAGAAAGAGAAATAGCGAAAAATAAAGGTCTAAAATTTATTGTAGAGTTAAGATAATTTAATTACTTATTAATTTCGATTATTAATTAATAGGTAAGTCATAAAATAAAACTGGTAATGTGCTTTGAAGGCGTTATGTATTAAATACTTTACACGATTAGGTATAAGCTATTGGTACATTCACTGACACATAATTAAGTCTACAAAGTAACCATCTTACTCACAATGCCCACCCTTAAACTCACGCTTTATTAATAAATCTGACAGTAAAATATGAACAGAAAAAGCGTTTTGAAGCAAAGCAAAAAGGCAGAAACATGGTTGATTTATACCAACCGCCTTTTGAGATGGAATTATGTGCGCACTTATTTTTTATTCCCTTTATTATTGCAACTTTGTAACACACCTATGGAGTCACTTAATAAAAATATGGCGTATTAAATCGCATAAAGAAAACACCGTTTTCAGTAAAATAGTTGAGGATAAAAGGAAAGTTGTAAGGGCGTCGTAACTTTGGACATAAAGCTTTTGAATGGGAAGAATCTATCGCGAGAGAATTGTTAATAAAGATATAGAGCAAGCGACGTATTACGGGACATTAGTGACGTTTTATGACCCTAATGATGGCCGATGTGATGAATGCACCCGGAGATTCCGACATCTTATTATTTCACTGCAATTTATCATATTATTCAATTCATGTACCTATTGTGCTTAAACACAAAGTACGCAGAGTGAAAATTCTTGTGTTACGTCTAATGACGATAGAACTAACGATCTCTATAAATTTATGTAGTAATACGTTTCTATTAAGTGTTAATTAATAACTACTTAACATTTCCAATATGAATATTGGAAATCTTTGGATTATAGTTTTATACGGTAGTCATAATTATTAAACAGGGAACATAGTATTTATAGGAGTACCTCTACAGGTATGCGTAATTATACATATAAAGAAACATTACGTCACAAAATCATAAGCAATCAGGCATTGCATTAAGTAATATAGTCTTGAAGCAATTATACACTAAAGTTGCAATACTATTAATTTGTTAATTACTGTTTATACCTAATATGGCTAATCAAAATCATCATAAAACAACCACAAGCGTTGATTTATAAATAGACTCTAACATTTTATGGTATGAACATTTCTGTTTGTGTCTGATAAAGTACCAACAGCTTCTTAAGTTCTAATTTATTTATTTTTAATTGCAAGTTTATCCCTGAGACACTCGTATACCTACACTGTTTAGGTCTACAATCTACAACGTACATGCAGCATATGTATACGTATATTTAAAAATGATTCCACGGTACCTATCTCAAGCCGGGCTATAAATGTCTCGGCCAGGATAATATTTTACGACGGCTTATGCAGCGAAGCGAGAGGCGGGCTCAGCCTTATCTCACACCAAACCTCCACACATGTGCAGAGACAGGCCAAATTTATCGACTTAAAAATACCCACCCAGATTAAAATGAGATACGTCGACGAAAATCCGACCCGTCTACCCGGTACCACTTGATAAAATATTATTTTTAGTTCGAGAATAATAAAAAAATCTTTTTATGGCTTTTTAGTAAGTTATGTGAATTAGATTTTCATCGATTGTTGGTACAGTGACAGTTGGTTTTACTTCATTTTTTTTTTTTTTTCGGTAGGTAGAGCTTTTTTAAATTATGGCAGTGATCAGGATTTGTTGTACAAATAAAAGTAATATTTAGATTGCTGATTCATTAAAAGTTAAATTTTGACAATTTAAAAATCAGCAGTATTGGAGGTTGATTTTCATGATTAATACAACATATTTCATGCCTACAGTAAAGTCTATACATATTTGTTACATAGCATCCAAATGTTCTTTACCAAATACAGGCAGCTAATAAATGTTTAGACCGATACATAAGTTAATGTATATAAAGAACTTATATCTATGTGAAAACGGTGGAACTTGTGTGAAAATTGACACCGGTCGCAAGCCACGATTTCACAAGTAAACGCGGGAAAACTACACTGTAAATTAAATATTATGAAATAGGTAGGTGTAGAGGTACAGTTAGAGTAAGAAGATTAATAAGAAGAAAGAAGAGTAGTGCGCATTGTACGATCAGCAACAAAAGTCGGTTCGCACAACCAGGTTTTCAAAATAACTGAGCACAATCAAAATCAATGAAGTGATATCGTGCATTTAGATAGATTTGTACCTTATAACACAGGCTTGCAGCTTGTACAGTTAAAGTATGTCAAAAGCCAATTTCTATATGTAGCAGAAAATAGTAGTAGGTAGGTTACTAAGTACCTACTTTTTGAATCGGACTGAGACAACCGACGTCTATTTAATTATTTTCTGTACGGAACTACGGAACGGACGAATGATTATTATTGTTTCAGAGCTTCTTGAGTTTCTTTGTTTGAAATATTTTACAGTTTTTAGATAAAGAACTAGAAATACCTATTTTAATTATTTTAGACGCTATTTAGAATTTTTAAATAAATTAGTTTAGTTTTTGTGGAAACCCGCGGCTTTATTTGCGTGTGAAGATTCTTTTGTCACAATGCATTTAAATTCACAGTTACAAAGTTTCACGTTTTCTTTAAATTTAACAGTAATATAAATGGTATTTTTAGACATTTCAGTCGCTATAAGGGTCAAAAAGTTAAAGTCCAGAATATTTCTTCCTAGCAAGTAAATAAAGAAGTAACTAAAATAAAGACATAAGATACCTACTCAATTAAAACCCTTATATTTAGAGCAATTTGAATTAAAAGTTAGATAGGTTTACAGCAATTCATATCTTTGGAAAACATAGAAAAGCAACCTTGGGAACATAGTCATCAGGGCTTTTCTGAAACATTTCGAATGTTTTGTTTCATTAACGAGTAGTATCTACAAAATTACGAAATGCTCATAGTTGGCTCTTCGATGTATACAAAACAAATAAATTGACCATTTATTTGTGTACGATAAGGTCAGTCATTTTATTGTGGAACCTTTAGAACATATTGCAAAGGCAATATGGATGTGTGTGATGAATGATGGCAGGTTGGATGGATTGTGCTAAAAGCTTATAGTTGTCACAATATATATAAACATTTTTGTATTGTGTGAACGTTTAAAAAAGTATCTGTTTATAGATGAAGCCGTTGTTATTTAGTAAATATTATCACAATTACATGTCAAAAAGCAACAATAAAGGAAGTTAGTAATACCTACTTTCCAACAGTTCCTAATTAATTATATCCTAGCCCTAATGCTACGATCCTACTAATATTATAAACGCGAAAGTGTTTATGCATGGTAGTCACGCAAACAAAAAATAAATTAAATTAAAATAATTCATAAAACATGAACAAATAATACTGGTTCTCAAGCAAATCTAACGCCGCTCAGGATATTATGTATCTACATTTAAATATTACATAGTATCTACTAGAATACTATCTGCCAATGTTGAGTGGACTGGAGCGTGGGACAGAGCTGTGGTCGCTGATACATGCAAATGCACTTAACTACACGTATTTGGCGAATCGGTTCCGGCTTGCTATTGGACGTTTGAGACAATTCAAGTGTCAGTTGATTTTGACTGACAGTTTAAGAAATAAATGGATATTCAGATACATCCTTTTTGGTCGTATTTGATAGCTGCAGTGTACTCCGATATTGAAGTCGAAGAAAATTGCATGCTGTTTCTATCGCGTCATATTTTACACTATGTTTGTATATCGTATATCGTTTGTGTAATAGAGTGAAACAGTGTAACAATTATAGATAGACCAATAAATAAATAAAGAGTGAAGTTAATGATAAACCAGGAACAAGCACGTTGAACCTGCAAATCCGTTGCTGCATCTACTCATGATTAAAGTCTACTAGTTACACAATCCAGAAACATACGCGTGTGTAAACTGCTGTATCTTTCCAGTGTCTAGCTTGATCACATAGCCCATAAGATAGCTTGGGTTTATAAATTATTTTTCTTTGGGGTGAGGGAAACGCTCCGCAGTCGATATCACACTGTTTTGTCCTCTTCATTTTACATCTGTACTTCGTTGGATCGAAAGATCTAATCTCATAGGTGTCAGAAGATGCAAGTCTCAAGCAAATTGCTAAGCCGAAAAAAGTTAGCTATTTAATATTAGCCTATATACGTCCGACGTGACTTGCACTGGGGGGTATTCTGCAACCCACTTATATTATTACATAGAGAGATTGAATGTTATGAGAACTTTAAGATTCAACGCCGAGTTTTGTCTTGGTAATTTTTTTAATAGGAAAAATCATTTTAGTTTTCACGCATGTTGATTAAAATTACCATTAGTGTAAACAAAAGTAAAACCAGTCGTTAATAAATCTTGTTAAAAGTATAAGTGAACTTTAGATTGGAAACATTATTTAGCAGTTATGGAAGTAACATTTTATTGAGCATCATAACTGCAGGTGTCTTTAGTAATTGGGATCTAATGTTACAATGACTAAAATCTCTATTTTAAACTAGTCTCTATTTATGATGAGTCTCTATTATGATATAAACTTTGTTAACATTTAGAATTATTATTTTTTTGCCTTAACTGAAAAATAATACAAATTTTAGTATCCATTAAAGTCTTCTTCAATGCCATGTTGCGAAAGTTATTTTATGTATCTACTTTTATCTACTACTCAAATATTTTATACGTAACCCTACTTCACAGTTCTTATACAAAATCAAACTTATAGGTTCTAAAACTTTTCTGAACGGATGTTAACTGTTTTACTCAATCAATTGTCCCTTTCACTCTTTGACCATATTGAGATTGACCAAGTGAGAAACATGTTAGTAAATGTGGTCTTCGAAGTTTGTTTCTTTTTTTTAAATTTAAGTCTTTGCCTAGCATGGAAACGAATATTGAAAGATATTATGCGTTAATTTCGTTTTTTGACTGTTGTTCTGCCTAGATAAATGTTGTAGGTGTACACCTCGAAAGAAAGTGTCTTTTTGAAAGTGTTTTTCAGATAATACTACTGTCTGGAAACGGAGAAATCTCCCTTTTCAAATGATTTTCAAGTAATATCAATGTCAGACGGGTGGTTTCTCTGACTCTCTCAAACTCTGACACCGAGTCTGCATCAACTATGTAAAAAGACGATGAGACGTAAACTGTATAGAGGACTAGTCCGAGTTGACGAAATCTACGCGTAATACACACATGTTTCAAACTGAAGCAGATGTTATGCAGAAGCTTCTTATTTGAAAATAAGTGGACTGTCTATAAATATGCCTTACAGATAAATTGTTAAACTATAAGTTATAGATATCTTTTGTCTAAAACGAGTCTATCAGTACTTATCAAATGCTAACTTCATTCGTTTAAGCAACTAAGCACAAATGAGTCAAATACGCATATTGAAAAAATAAATAAAATAATACAAAGTAATATAATTATGTATTTAGAGTTGTACTGTATACATTTTTTTTAAAAAGAGTAACTTATGAACTTAACTTGCCGGTTCTTCTCCATAAGAGTGACACTTTGGAACCGCGCAACTAGAGCCATCACCTTAACGTTTTGAAAGTGATTGGAAAACGGCCTACTTCAAATAAAAACTTTTGATTTTGAGTTGTCCAGGCGTTAGGACTACAAAAACAACGGTACAGTAGTGGCAGCAAGCAGGAAGAGTATGGTTTAAAAAGGGCATTTAAGTTATTAGCTAACAGTTTATAGCGAGAACTGTATTAAACTCAATGTGATCATAAAATCAGGTCTCATTTGTCAGGTGAAGCTATGTCGAGATTAATTTTAAGTTTCAGCACCGTTTAAAGCTTAACACATCGAATATCGTATCCAATTTAGAGTAAACTGACTTAATAATAATCTATGAGCAAGTCACTGGCCAGAGTTTGTAATTTTAGTAGTATAATTATATCTAAACATGGAGACAAGAATAACTTACATATAAAGCCTGGCACTCACATTTCTTAGCACTCACAACAGAAATATTTTATTAATATCAACGTTTAACAGTGTCTAACTTCGGTTGTGTTTCAAATTATACTAACAGACGGCTGCGGACTCGTCGACCGAGTTATATGAGCTACCAATAAACCAAACCGCATCTATTATTCGTAGCGGACCTGCTCTGCCCGACAGCTGACGTGGAATTTTAAACAAGCTTTATGACCCAACTTGCGTCTATCCCTTGACCTAATTCCTTGTTTCGTAAGCGTCAATTTTTAATTAGTCAGCACTAACTGCCGTTGTTCTTTCGTAAAAACGTAAAGGTGCTGCCACACCTTCATTAACTTCAGTTTCTATGTCATACGAAGGTAATACGACATCTTGAGTAGGAGGTATTTATTGAAAGAGCTCTTTAACAATTACCGTCAATTCACGTTTCACACTTTGTCATTGCGAGCTTTACAACGCCGGCCGCACAAAAAATGTGAACAATCAACTAATATTTAATATCAAATATCGACCCTAAACTCTCATATACACTAAACATTAGGACGTGGCGCGTTAAGACCGCTCAAAATGATGTAACAAAACGTGCAAACATACCGTGTGTATCTGACTTATTAACAGATCTTCAATGCACAGCGACGCAGTTTTAAAGTGACTTAAAGTCCTTATTTCCTGCTACTGACAAATTAAACCTTGTCAGTATAAAAATAAAGTTGGTTTTTAAAATAGAAAAATATTTTTAAATTGCATTCAGATCATCGCGTCAGCGTTTATTGCACCCAAAGGCATTTCGTCCCGAGTTAACATTTGACTAATTTGTGAAGTTATAGATGTATCATAAAACGAGAGTGACATGACTAACGGACCATCAGCTGATTGGAGTTTATAATGTTACTGATAGATTCATCACGGAGATATGAGTTTAATCGAGGTGGATTTATAGCGTTGTACATAGAGTGTAATTACTTACTCCATGTAAGGACCTTTGTAGATCTTTTAAAAGAGTTCAGAAGCATCCTGACTCTAGTATTCCGTGCTGATGTTGTCGTGAATATCCCTCGAAATCACCTTTTCACTTGATTTTACTTTCAACTAGCAACTGGTTAGAACAACACCATAACTTGGACATGTGACGTGCAATACAGAAGAAACCGAAACATCAACTGGCCACTACCCGAGGTTCTCACCTTGAACCTTGTTTTCACTTTTCGCGTTCAAATAACACGTGTTTTTATTGTTTTGACCAGTGTTATGCAAATGAACAGTCGGCAGTAGCTTACTTATAAAAGGGTTTCCTAAAAATTGAAAGTGAAAGCCAACTGGGGGCATATTGTAGGAATAGTCACGCTTCCTTCGCGCTATTGTTGGCGTAAATATTTACGTTACGCATGCAAAAGAAGTTTTTACACACGGCTACCGAATTGTCTTTGTTATTTAAAATAACAACCCTTTTGGCAGCTTTCGGCAAGCTTTATTTGTTGTTCGCTATTGACAAGGATGTTCTGTTTGTTTCCTTTGCCATATCGGGTGCTAAATGAAAAAAAAAATTTTAACTTGAGACCAATTGTTTACGAATTAGATTCGAGCCTTTTTACTTTCTGTGTTTGCGATCAAGCGTGTGCTAAACTCGTTTTGAAAATGTTTCTTGATGCAATTTGAAAATCATATTTGAATTTATTAGTCGTTGTAGCAGATTATTGTATATAATAAATAAGCAGATTAGGGGCATTTGCTGTAATCCAGTAGCTACCTCGATTATGATTTACGAGGCTAACTACCTACACTTACAGGGACTTATGCAACGATATAGGTAATTAATTCGGAAATTGGTAATGGTGCAGTACAGTTTTATGGAGTCTAGGTAACTATGGATTACTAAGAGTTTTTCTTCATTTTAGAGTCTTAATTTGTGGGTTTCAGTTCCTACGCAATAATCATTCTGTTTCTTTCTATTGACTTTTACGTTTAGATATTAAGTGACGGATAATTTTAAATTAAACACAAATAATTAAGAATTTCTTTAGGATCGCTGAAAAAATCCTAAAAATATATCTGACTGTCAAATTATCAAAAGTGTTATATAGGTATTGTTGTAGAGAGCGGTAGCCAACCGGTATTAAAGTTTACGACAGGGATGCGAGACGTCATAAAACTCGAGATAAATCCAATCGGGGACCCAAGAAAAACAATCCACTTCGTCTCGAAATTACTTGAGATAGGGACCGGCTTGCGATTCTGCATTACAGTTAATATTCAAGTGTTTTCATTATACTGTTTGTTGGGAATGCGTCTGTTCCTAATGTAATTACAAAAAGGAGTTTATATATGCGTCTCGGATCTTAGAAAAAGTATTTATTCGTTTTTAGACTATTCGATTTGATTTGACTAGGAGGGAGAATACGACTAAGCGTAGTCAATTGATTCGTCTAGATATTTAATAGAGATCTAGAGAAACATGTGCTGTAAGTATAAGGACAGTGGTATGATACTAGTAAGAATCTGTTCAATACCTTAATTATATATTCTTTAATGGTATCGTTCTAGTTTTTTGTAACTTAAAAGTAGGTAAAAAGTAGCGACAGGTATTGACCAGTTACAATAAAGGAGTATTCGATAAAACTTAAAGTTATTTTCATAAAATAATTTCGCTACGTTTTTATACTCGGAAAATGATTATGAACATAACTGATAGTTATGAAGGTTAGAATCTGAGGTTCGAAAGCACCTTTCAGCATAAAGCAAGAACAAGAGATGAAACTTTGGTGGGTTCAGTCAGTAAAGTATGTGAATGTGTGTACACTGTTTCGCTTAACCCAAAGCGGGAGGAATTATCCGATGATTTGCCAACAGGAAAAAAAGGTTTTCTTAATTTGATGCTTTATAACTTATCAATGACACAAAGCCAACAAAAAAAAGTATTTTGATTTAAATTTATTTCGATGCGAAAATTGCTTAAAACCGCAGCCTTCTAATTGTTTTGCGGGCAACAGGGCTTAGCGTATCTCATACTTCGAACGGTTATCTTCCCGTTTATTACCAACCTATCTACAGGTACAATATAAAATCAGCTGCAAGGTGCGACGTCTGGTTGGCAATTAGCGGCGCACTTTGCAAACAGCCGCACAAACCTCACTGAGATCTTATAGTACGGACAACAAAAAAGTTATCATTAAATTTTACCTTTGTACGAGAAATAAGATTTATTTACTCCTGACCGTTTATTTAGTACAAAATTAAGCAACTTTAAAGACCAAACTTGATGTAAGACTTAATGATTGCAAGCGCAACTGAACAGCTAGATAGGTAAAAGAGCCTCATATAAAAAAAAAACTAAAAGTGTCGTTAATTATGAATTTAGGAGTGTTTAAATAAGTTGCGACAGTAATTCCAAATATTTATTCCAAGACTGTTCTCGTTTCCTTACATTGACAAAACAATAGTCGTCAATTTTGTCACCTTTATTCGTCAAAATGACCTCCAAAACAAATACCATCCTATCTTCACTCCACATTGCTTTTATATTGTTTTATTGTATCAATAAATCCTCATACATTATTACTATAATTAGGTCAAGCCGAGAACTTTAGAACTTTATTTTCGAAAATGATGTAATGAGGCGTACACTTTCTGTCTGTATGTCTTGGTCGAAGTTACTTTGTGTCGGGCCCGAGTCAATACGCGGTGGAATGTGGCACGCGTTCCTCAGCGACGCATGCCTACAAATACATTCTGTGTTTAAATATTGCAAGGCTGCCTCGGAGGATACGTTACAATGCTGTAATAAAACCATTTGTAATAACAAAGGAGTACTTAACTAAAATATCTTTGGTTCAATTCTGCGTTTTGTTTGTGTTTAGACTTTGCTCATTTAGATGCTTTTCAAACTTTCGATTTGATCAAGATTCGAACAAGAAAGGCTCCTATTAGATCCAAAACTTAAGATTATAAAATACTCGTAGATGCGTAATCAATAAATATTACTTAAATCGACCAAAAGTTAGTCGTAGTAATAGTGTCTGCTGGTGTAATTGTAGCGAAATGTAGAAATAGGTAATATATATTTACGTGTATTTATTTCTAACTGATATTTGTACGTAGTGTATCGCTTCGCGGAATGTCTTATAGTAATACTAAAACTATTTTAATGTTAACTGTCACAGAGAACAATTGTCATTATGCCTAGTCAATCAAAATTGTACACCAACATAATTCAGCCTTCAGGCGGCTATAATAATTGGTGGCCGACCAATGCTAGAGCTTGATGTTAAAATGTAGTAGAGCTTTTAGGCTAATTTGTTGTGTTTTTTTAATCTTCCTGATAATTCTCCAATAAACATATTTAAATGATAATTTTCAATGACGTAGCTGCTCCAAAAAATCACTGCAGCACCTAAATTATTCCAAACGGTTACTGTCCGAAATAATAACTCGTATAAAAATAATTAAGAAAAAACACGAACTAATGGCCATAATGAGGTTTCATTGTAAATTGTTACGAATTTTTTAGTTAATTATGATGACCGTGTCATGGTTATAATTCAAAGGGACTGTGGCTACGGAATCGTAGCAACTACGATTTAATTGGGTAAAACCCTCCGTTATTCTGTGAATAGAATTTGTATTCTGTTTGAATTTTATATTTTGATAGTAATTACTTCCTTGATATCAATGACAATAGATACTATTTTAAAATTTAAATAATAGTGTTTTTATTTGTTTGATTTAAGTATGAAGGTCTTTGCTGACATGGACAAAATATATCACTAAGAGTAGAAATAAAAGAGCAGTCTATAAAATACCAAAAAATACGGATCTTCTTAAGTAAAATAACTTAAGAAACTATAAGTCTACAAGTCAGTTGAGGTTTGTAGAGGCTTTCCGGGTAATTTATCGTATTCGGCAATCCTTAAAAAATACTGCTCACCGTAAAAAGGTTTATAAGTTCGCATAAAAAGCAACATAAAGTAAATAGAGGAATTTTATCTGAAATACTAGCATAATTAGTCAACGCCCAACCGAATAATTCTGATCATAAAACGCAAGAACTATTATTAAAAGTTCGAATAGAAGCTTCGTGTGGTCGCCGCTTTATTAGCGGCACTTTATAAAACAAACAGTATTGCCCGCTTACTACAAAGACCGTAGTGGCACCGTATTATGGACCACTAAAGCAATTTTGTTACCTTGCAACACATCTATAAAATAATTAACCGAACGGTGGCTCCATCATTAAGCCATTATAACAAAAGTTCACAATTAAAAGTGAATAAACACCATCTAAGAAGCTTCGCCGCCTACGATAACCATCTTATTTTAATTTGAACCTCAATTACACGTAATAAAATTGCGTACGATGTTCTCAAAAAATCTCAGTTTTTGTTCCGTTTTTGTTAATTGTGGAAACAATTGAATTTACTTCACAATATAATCTACTTTGTCACTAATTCGCTGGATGACTACGCAATTATGTCGGAAAATAAAATTTATGCACCTCCGGGCGATTTCACTTCAAATGACTGAAATCGCACAGTATGAAGAAAAATCTCATGATTTCTTCGTACCTCTGTAGTTAAAGACTCGACGTCAGTTGTCAGTACAATTTGTACTTTGTTGTAATTCGAAGGAAAAGCTAGGACGCAATCAGAGCCGTGAACTAGGAACATGCTGTGGCATAATTTAACATATTATGTTTCTTAACACTTAGTTTCTAGACTTCTAGTGAATCAGGCGGGGCTTAAAAGGATTCGTCAAATTTTGAAGGAAAGATGTTTTCTTTTTAAATAATATCCCACTTAAAGCTGTGCAGACGAGGCACTACACCGTTCAGTATTCTGTCTCGCTTGTACAACTGCAATGGTCTTACTTTAAAATGAGATGGCAGATTTTTCACAGGTTCAATTGACCTACAGCATTATAAATATGCAACAAATCTGAGATTTATTGAATTAATATTAAATACATTGTTTGTATTTGTAAGATGCCAATGTTTATAATTCAATATGCTGTACCTATAATATAATTTATTTCAATTATTTTATGATAGATAATTTACCATCGTGACTTAGGTGCTCGTAGGTATCTTGATTGTTTACATAAATTAATATGAACTAACAACTCGATAATAGAGTCATAAAGACTTTAATTTGTATAACCCTATGTGCCTATGTGCCTATAGCATATGGGCTCATTTCTGTATGAAGTTAGCCCAGCTTTTTATTTTACAACGCTCTTTTCATTCTCTTTACATTAAAAAGGATTTAATTTGCGATAGCAAAACATTCCAGTGCCATCTAGTGTATTCGCAAAAATTCATGACATACGCACAAAATGCTCAGAACCAGAACAAGCATTTTTGATCACACAAACGCTTGTAGGTATTACGCGGGAATCGAACTCGCGGTAAGTCGCGAACCTTGAATTTGGCGATTTAGCCTCATCCACTGGACTATAGGTGCTGTTTGCAATGCCTCCTTTATGCACAAATATGTTTTCCTTAGAGCTATTTGTACGAAATCCTAAGTTTCGCGCCTTCGACTCGCGCTTAACCAATATTTATACCAAGTAACGGCTTGCAAGGTTATACACGTATTATGATTATTTACTGTTGAATAAAGCTGAAACCAGCCATATCCATTACCAGTAGTGCTGACGTTGCGACTGTCAATGTTATGCGTTACTACCTATAATAAACTTTGATGGTTAGTGCTTACCTGCATGTAACTACGTTGTGACGATATGTGCATTTTATGTAGGTCGAAGCTTAATGAAAACGTATTGTTTATTTTGCTTATTTATTTCGTTCAAAAAGGCAAGGACAGTAGTTTAAAATTATCAATTTTAAAATTTATCAGTCATTATAAGTAGGTTTAATACGGTTAAAATTGAAAATAATCGTTTAAAACTAAATAAATAATTTATAGTGGTAGCAATGAACAATGTTCAACAAATAAACTTTCCCAATAAAGCCTGTTTTTGGGTATGTTTCTAGGATTAAGTAAAAGGGTCAAAATGGAATACTTAGTATTACTGATTCTCCGCTATCTATTCGTCCTTTTGTCGACTGGTGGTATCTCATGAGCTGCTGAAAATTTAAAATCTAGATAGTTGGCATTTTAACAAAATTTTGTATTTCTGTATCAGTCTTGAGGTCAATCTACGGTTGCTGATTGGTTTTTTCTTAAACCTTCGTACGGAACCTTTTTACAAGTAACGACCATTTTTTTGTAACTACCACATTAAATAGTAAACCCCGAAATGTTTCATAAACTCGCCAAGTAATTTATCGCTTAGCTAAGTTACGCGAGGCTTGTGGCAAACTATAGCTCCCTTTAATTTTATTACATATAAAATTAATTTGAATAATTACGAGTGCGTTAAGTGTGAGCACTTATTTATATAACGGTACCTATCGTCAATGCACTGTTAATGTTGGTAGAAGCGGAACTGATTTTATTGCTTTAATTCCGAGTAAATTGTATTTGACTTAAACACGTTTAAATGTTACAAACTCGTCCAAGGTAATTCGATTTCGTTATTCTTTCTCCTGTTTGTTTTTCTTGTTAGACTCGTTGATTTAATTACGTTATGTTTCTGTTTGGGATAGACCAGTTTTCTTTCGTAAGATCTAAAATTTTTGTCTGGCATGTTGTTAAGAGAATCGATATAAAGCATGTCTCTGTATCAGTACATAGTCTTAACTTTGGCAGCCAGGTTTATATGATTTATTTTTCTTAGCCGTATCTATAGTTCTTATTGTCCTTATCGAAATCCATCTCTAAAAAATTTCTAAGAAAAACAACTATAAAACTTACAAAAAAAAAACAAAAAATTAAAAATTAATGATGAATCATCAGCAAACCCAAAAATATTATATATCAAGAAAGGGGATTGAGGGGTCGATAATTTTCCCGGGCTCCGATTACCTAATGTATAGAGGATAAGACAAGGGATGTATCGGCGCGCGCTTCCCGCTCGGCATCGCAGCTCGCTGAGCGGTGCAGGCCCCGCCCGCCCAGCGCGTCACTACGTCGCACGCCGCCGACGCGACCGGCCGTCACCATCGGCCTCACGCGCTCAACACCATAAATAGTGCACATAATTAATTTACAACACAGTAAAAGTGATGATACAAGTTTATCGACTATAAATCTGTGCAGTGCTGTGATCGCGTGTCACAGGTAAGTGATAATTGCTTAGTCGTTGCCGCGCTATTTGTGAAGCAAACACGCGCCCGTGTGAATCGCGTTCGGAAAACAAACCGTCGGGAACCCTTTGGGTGTCGGGTTGTTGTTGGTCTGTGACAATTCGACACTTTTCGTTGAATGCTTTGGACCGTTAAGAATTTCTGGTTATAAGCAAACTCTTTGTTTTTGTGGCCTCTGCCTTGTAACTGGATGTGTTGTGTAGTTAACAGACGCTACGTAGTTTGAAGTCTTCACACTGAATTAGCATTATTGATTTGCTACCGTCTCTATTAGTCGAATTAAGACGAGCTTCACGGGTCAATTTGTTTATTTTAAAGTGTTACGACTTATGACCAGCAATTAAAATTAATAAACGAATCGTTAGTTGCTTTAATTCGTGCATGAAATTGTATCACAAACAAATGATTGTTTGCTTTTCATAAACTTTTATTTGGGACTTTGGCGCTCTGTTTTTAAATCCGTTAAAACTTTATATTTTTACAATATTCGAATAGAATTCCAATTCCTCTTTCTTAATACATATCAGCAGGTATGTCTAACACATGCCCAAACCTAATCAAACAGTAAACTTTAGATTCGAGTCACGAGTTCAAACATCAAAGTCAATACAATAACATGTAATACATATGTATATGTATATAGGCTTTATATTTATAAGTCTATGTAATACAGTCGTGATGCTTAGCGGATAATTGTAGAGTCGTCAAGAATAATTGTTTCCGTCGCGTCGCATACTATACACTATACAGTAATATGTCTCCTCGATGAATAAAGATGTCTGGGACTGTCAGTACCTATAATAATATATTTACGAATATTTTGGAATGTTTAAACGTTTCTATATAATATCATAAATTCAATACTGAATAGCTACTTCGTTAATTACTTATAGATATAATATATCTATTAGCTTACTTTAGTAAAATATTTAACCATCTATGGCCATTTAATAACAGAAATAAATTAAAATTTTCAAACATGGTATTCTGCTTTTATATTAAGTTAAATTACTTTTGATAATACCGTCTAGTTTTCGATCAATATGATCTTTACAACACTATAAAATTATATACGCAATAGGTAATAAGTAATTTGTAAATTTGAAATTTTATAGTCCACTGATGGACTCATTTAAGGCTTATTAATTAACTTAACCCTCGCATCGACCATAAAATTAATTTTCATTGCGAACAAAAAGTATCTATTAGGTTCTGTCCAACAAAATATTAGTCTAGGTACCTACTTGGTACGTAAATCGTTGTATTTTTCTACGTTTTTTTAAACACCCACATTCTTGTTTGTTTCTTTGTCGTCTGGCTGGATTTTCGTAACTCAATTTTGAGGCACTTTTCGATAAGCTATAAGGCTGAAATTTTCAGCGTAGCTTCAAAACCGATGACAATGCAAATTACAACTATAAAAACGGCTGGATCGATTTTGATAATTTGAATGGAGTGAAAATTAAAAATTAAAAAATCTATTTATTTTAGTGTCAGTACTTAGACATCACTTAGTTGTACATAGGCATAAGTAAAGGTGCAACTCTAAATCAGGTTTATGCAGCTTGTAATTTGCGTACCTAGATGCTGTCATAAAATCTCTGATGGACATAATTTATGATCTAATTAGAAACTTGTAGCTGTTTTGTATTATATACTAGCATTCAGTCAATTTATATTGTTGTTTGTAAGCTTAACTTTTTAACGGACAGTTAATGTTTAGAGAAACGTTTATCTAGTAACAGATTAATGTCTATTTAATTTTAAATGCGAATCGTTATTTTGGAGTTACATTTATCAAATAGGAACTTAGTATTATAATAAGATAATGCTATAGTTCTATAACTCACAGTACAACTACATATACCTAGTTATTATGTTTATATGGTATATAAATTATTTTATGAATTTGGTACCTAAGTCTTTGTGCAAATAAGAGAATATGGTGGCATAAGGTGATATCCGTAATATAAAAAACGGGAGCATATAGTAGAAATAATATGAACCATTTGAAACAAATTCGCGAATAATACGCCACTCTTACCTTTTTTGTAACAAAACATTAAAAAGAGACTTATTAATTTTAACGTTATAAGCGTAAATTATCGACATACGTAGACTAAATGCCTAAGCTCCGATTCTAGAAGATTCAGGAAAAGCCACAATGGCAAAAGTCTCACATTCATTTATTTTTTAATACTAGCTTTTGTCCACGGGCTGTCCGCTACAAATCGATAATGATCCCATGGGAACAAAAAGTCGGGATGAAAACTATCCTATGTATTAATCCTAGTTATAAATTATCGGTGTACCAAGTTTCGTCGAAACTCGTTCAGTGGTTCTTGCTTGAAACAGGAACAAACATCATACAAACAAACTTTCGCGTTTCTAATGTTAGTAAGATATCTAAGTTCTTTCTTATTATCTTTTTCTAAAGAAATTGAAAGCTAAATGAGATGAGAAGACGATTGGTGTGTGTTTATATGTCTATATGTACCGGAAATTGCTTCTTATCCGAGGCAGCTGCGCATGCGGTGATTGGTCGCGTTAAACTGCGTTTTCAAAGCTTTAGCAATTTTTTCTCGATAGCGTTAGTAGGAGGGCAAATTATTGTGTGTTGAATATATTTTTATTCAATTACTACTAAAAACATTTTCAGTTAAATTTTTCAAGGAAATTTTTTACAAAATTATTTTTCAAAAGACTGGAATATATTCCACATTACTGCGGATGGCCTCTTTTGAATAAGAACGTCTAATATCTAAAGAAAGGTAAAATCGTTGTACGTTTTGAATTACCTAAAGTATTTACTAATATACGTGTGCAAGTAAGCATCTTCAAAGTTGATGAAGCTAGACAAAACGAAGTATAATCAAAATGACACCTTGCAGTAATAAACAACCGATAGTCGATTCTAAGCAAAAAACATAATTTTCTAAGAAATAATTGACAAACTGGAAAATCTTGAAATGTAGGAAGTTAGTTGATGGCCAGACGACTCGTAGATATAGTGTAAGAGCCTATTTACTACAACCTTCACTTTATAGTGGAGAAAGTTTTTAGATGTTTATCTAACTACTATCGTTAGGGTGTCCACTTGTCTCTGTCATGAGCCGCGAGTGACCAGTACGGTAAGAACGAATCCAGGTCATCCCGCCATCTCCGTCTGGGTCTGCCTCGCTGACGTCGGTTTTGTATCACGGACCATTCGGTGGTAATTTTTGCCCATTGGTTGTTTGGCATACGACAGACGTGACCAGCCCAATTCCACTTCAACGTAGCAGCTTTATGAGTAACGTCTAAAAGTTTGGTTGTGGCACGGATCTAACTGACCATAGTAGCATTAACTTAATGTTATGTAATTATGTTCTCTATTTAAAGTAAAGTTTAATCTTCTTTTTCATATATATAAATGAATTGCTGTTCGTTAGTCTCGTTAAAATTCGAGAATGGCTAAATCGATTTTGCTAATTTTAGTCTTGAAATATTCGTACCAGTCCAGGGAAGATTTAAACTTTGAGAAAATATGGAAAAATTGCGACAAAGAAAAAAAATACTACTCGGTTGAAACCGCGGGAAACAGCTAGTATTAAATAAATGAATTGTAGGTACACCTTGAAGTGGTAAATATTTAGTAAATAAATTAGTTTAGTGTGATTAATTATTAATTTTTCTTTTACTCTACTCAGTCAAGGCTTGCGGCTTATCTTGAGTGCACTAATCTCTTGAACTTACGTATTTTAAGTACCAGCTTCTAGAGTTGCTTAATAAAAAAACTTACGGCACGGTTTTTTTGGAGGAAATATTTAAAATAGCGTATTTGTGTTCGACTTTACAATTGCCACATACTTTATGTTTTTCCCTCAAATGTTATATAACACAATAACTATCCAAATACTTACCTTTCAACTCATGAAGACCTTTCGGAAAGTTTTAAACGTACAAATTTTACCAACAATATAACTTTAACAACATTTTACTGAATCAATGTTACCAACACGGTAATATTAATTACAAAACTGTAAAACAACTCGTTTGTAATGATTTTCATTGAAGTAAAAGGCAAACCGTTAAATATGTTCCTGTATTTTATTTTATTTCCGGCATACAGGCGGTAAACACGTAGAATCAATAAACTTTACTAAAAGCTAGATAGGTTTCAGAATTCTAACTATTTATTATTTGTATAAAACATAGATAAGATTAAAATACAGAAGTGAGAGTAATGGTACCTATAGAACGCTATGTTTTGTCCCGTAGTAGTATTTGATAGTGAAGTAAATTGTTTCAACCATCCATCACGCGCTATTCGCTAAATGAATGACACCCGCCGTAAACTCATAACAGTCTACGTCAATTCACCCACGTGCCTAACCCAGACGGAACTAACGTGTCATACGCACATATCCAACTTTAACGGATTAAAAATAAGATCTATTTTCGCTTGACAAAATATATCTCACACGAAAAAATGTAAGTGGAGTGAGAGACATGTAGTTTATTACTCTTTATGCCGCTCGACATAAAACTAGACACCCAAGTAGTGGATTAAAGAACAAGAAATCCCTGCTATTGCGCAACATTGAAGCCGTAAAGCAGTTTTGAAGGCGGAGGTCAATATTTAACCGTCCACTTGAGTAGCTTTTACGATTTGTTGTTATTGTAACAGTTTTACATTTGAATGACACACGTTTTAAAGACTTATCATTTGAATTCAGTGGGCATTTTAATTTATGAATAGGAAATATGAGGATTACGTAACTATGATTATTGTGTTGCGATAATATGTAACTGAAGATATTTTGTAGAGCATCCAGTATAGAACTTATGGATATTATTTATTTTTCAGTTCGATTGTCTTTCAAAAGAAAATTTGCGTAAGGAAGCGTAACTTCTTACCCGATTAACTTAACTTTGAAAGAAAAAGTATTAATGTAATCGACTCCAACGTATGTCCCCATAGAAAAACTTTTTTGGATGTATCCGAATTGAAATTAACAACTATGTTGTATGAGTATGCTCAAAAGTTTATTCAGAATACGAATAAACTTTTGAGTATACCGAAATTAATTGTATCTGGATGTGATATTTTAGGAGAATGTATGTTATATTTAAAAACGTAGTGTAGGACGTCCTCAGGCACGGTGGAGTGATGACTTGCGCAAGACGGCTGGCAGGAGCTGGATGCGAGAAGCCGAAAATCGATCTCAGTGGCGTGCACTTGGAGAGGCCTATGTCCAGCAGTGGACTGCGATAGGCTGATGATGATGATGATGATGTTATTTTTGTGTTCATTAATATAAAATTAAAATACAGTATAATATAATGATAGACTTGATATATTGAACTACGATTAGAATTGGGTTAATATTTAGCGTTTTATGTGGACTAAGGCATCTTATATACAATGGCATGTCAATCCAATCTCTATAATATCAGTTGTTAGACAGAAGAACAATAAAATATATCGATACAGCATTCTATTGCGATACCGTTCGATTTAAAACGATTTTATGGTATGTTTTATTTAATCAAGAGAGGTAATAAACTTCACTCAGGTAATTACAATCGAGTAGTGAGTGTAAATTTGTGGTGGCACGATGTTATTTGAAGAAAAGAATCGCCATTTAAACTAGTGAAACGGTGGATTCTAATCAATATCCAATCAGTGTTTGGTAGTAAAGTTAACTAACCGGGAAATTAACTGCGTCCGTGGGGGAACTGTCTGGCCGTAGAGCTGTAGCTACGAGTACCTACGAGTACCTAAGAGTATGTAGCTCACCGCGTCATTCGTTATGTAATGTAAGATGGATGTTTTGTAAGGATGTGCCAATATACATGGTTGGTAGGAACATCCGATTTTCGTTTATGTTAATCGTTAATAAATATAGGACGTGATTACTTTAGTTTTTGTAGTCAGAGAATAACATAAGTTGTTTTGGGTAGCTACAACATAACGTATAATAACGTACATAACGCATAAGTAACATTTATTTTTTCATGAACGAAAGTAATATTAAGAGTCATGTTTCCCTATTAATTGTATTAAGTGTTTACTCAAAAGGTAACTGATTTTTTATCACATTTAATATTTTGGCGATGGAGCGATTTATTAATGTTTTGCTTTATGATAAGTTTCTACAGCTACATGTTAATATTTATTTATTATATATATATTATATATTTATCATGAAAAGCTTTTGAAATAGAGAGTGATTTTTGCGGTCCTTGTCTGTATAAAATGAAAGGGAAATAAAGCTAAATAAAAAGTAAACTTTAGTAAAAACCGTCGAAGCGAAGTATTGAAACAAGGCAATAATTCGTAAAGTTATGAACTTTTGAGTCAATAAATCGAGTGAACGACTCTAAAGGTTTGTTGTTTCTCGTAACCGTTTACAAATGGATAATAAAATTGTAGTTGCCGTGTTTGTGACGTGTACACACAAATTATAGGCTGGATAGGTTAATGGTGTGTTTATCATTAATGTTAACTTGTTGTTTTGTCGGCAATATTGTCGACTTGTAGACATCAATGTTCGGCGGAATCCATTAAAGATTATCGATAGGTTTTACTTGGCACTTATGCGGACATGGGTATTTAGATAGCAAATGTAGGCAATTATTCACGGTTTGATGTGCTTATGAAGGAATTTTAGTAATCTAACACTTAAATACCTTAATAGTTTAAAATCTACTTCATACTTTCTTATTTAATACTTTTTCGTTTTTCTTATAAAGCGAGCTTTGTTAAATACAAAGGGACCGCTATGAATTCTGAACGTTTTGAATTAAAAAAATATTATTAATGAAATTGAAGAGTCGGGAAAAGTAAAATTAGAGCCTAGGTTAATAAAAAAAAATAAAGTCAATAAATAACTACATTACAATTTACAAAAATACTTGATTTCAGCTACACTATGGTTCTATTTACAACAATAGATGAATATTTACGATCTGCATTAGCTCACAGTCCTAAAATAAGTAGGTAGGTATAATCATAGTTATATAAGGCGCGGAAGAATAAATTTTGAAAGTAACATTCCGACTATTCAGGCAAAATATAGGCACCTAAAGAACACGTCTTTATATTTTATCGAACGGTGGAGTCATTTATTTGTAACAAATTCTTTATAGGTAAAAGGAAAACCATACCTACAAAAGGTTAGATTCTTATTGGACATTTTGTCATGCATCGCCTAATGGAGAAATACCGACCATTCACATGTTTCTCATTTTAAAATGTAGGCCGAACTTATTGACTTAGCATACTCGATAAAAGTGACAAAATACTTGATCAACGGTCAAACACCAGACCAATGTCGACCAAATTACCTCCCACAAAACATGGCAGACGCCAAATCTGGCGGGAATCCCTACCAAGCGACAATTCCACTAATTTCAGAAGCACATTATTTAACACCAAAGTTACCAAAATTTAAGCATACCAAATTTTGTTGGGTTACTTTTTAAGCTCCACCCCGAATAGAAAAGTGACAGTAGCAAAGATGGCAGATTCAGAGGCGGGCGCGGTTCGGCCGGTCCTTGTGGGCGGGGCATACAAACGCCCGGCCCTTTGCAAATGGCGCCGAATTCAACCAATACGGTTTGGTAATTGAGAGCTCTACATTTTTTAAATAATTTAGTCAGTTGCCTGGCAACCAGATTCCAGGTAGCCGGTTTTTGTAAAAACGGCTGTAATGTGCAGACAACTTTTTCTTTACCTGTTTTACAGTAAATGCATTCTATAAACAAGAGTGGATTGGTTTATTTAAAATTCAACCTAATAATTATAATTAAAAGTTGCATTGAATAATTGCGATTAAACAAATTTATCAGTAAAATATAAAATTTTTTGAAAGGATATATGTTACATTTTGGTAATTTAGGTAAAAGGTAATTTACAGACATTTGTAAGATAAATTCTTAGTTAAGTAGGTAGTATAAAAAGACATGTACTTATTTTTAATATGGAGGTACTATTTAGGGAGAATATTATTAGGTTTATTATAATATTCTCCCTATGCACAAAAACAATGTTCTAAATAACTGAAAGCACCGCCATGAAATCAACAGATATCGCTTTATCACATATTAAAATTTGTTAAAGAGACATCTATGGCTCACATGTTAAATTGTAACTCCTACTAGAATTGGTTCAGTAAGCAATGTTTGTAATAGGCCATCCAACACAACTGAGCACTTATCAAGTTACGTAGTTCAATGTGTCAGTAAGAGATGTCGCTGACAGCAGCTTTCTCGCCAAGGGACTACCGAATGTGGAGCGTGACCACTAGATGGCGCTTTACCAAACTTAAATTGTAGAGTCAAGCCAGTCATCTGAATTTGATATTTTTGTATTTTATTATTTCTATTTGCATGAAACTTAAAACAACTATGACTAAAAATAGAAGTACCGATGTATTGGATAGAGGTTGGTCGATCATATTTTTTTTAGATGTTTATGCACTTGTCTGTCTCAAAACATCTATATAGCATTTGATTTTTGGAAACTCATTATCCATTTGTAGGAGGTATCTGTATAAAAGCATGTTTGATAATAAGTACTTAGAAGGATATATTAACGTTTAGAACTTTCCCGTTGGCAATTATTACGTCATTTTGTGATTTGTTACACATAAAGACAACAATTTGTAAGATTTATATTCAATTAAGTATTTATAATATCAATGTGGGCTACATTATGTGGGCGTTAAACATGGCCGCAAATGTCGTCTGCAAATAATTAGTTTATTTATTTGTTGGCTACTGATTTCTATTACGTACATATGTTTTCAAAACTAAATACTAGTCTACCTGAAATAAGATCCGCAAAATTTCATGGTAAAATATAACCAAGGACCGGCGGAAAATAAACAACGCGAATTAAAGGACCTTTCTCAGATTTCTAACTTCCAGTAACAAAAACCTTTAAAAGTTTGATAGACAACTTATTTTGAGTTTAAGTTTCTAAGCTGGAGTTATAAAAAAATAACAAAACAATTTTTGTCAAAGGGAGGTCGCTTAAGATATTTTACCTTTGATAGCTCTTTGATTTTTAAATATTACAATACTCTACCTTATATTGTATTCTATAAGTGACATTTCAATGCTGCTTAATACTGAAGTATAAAACTATTATATTTAGTTAGAACGTAATTTACCATAATAAGCGACATACTTGTTTACATGAATAAGCGATATGTACCGATATTTGATGAATTTTATTGGACTTATTCACTAGAATATTGTTTTTGTGAGGTATGAAGATGTCCTCGAATTCTAGACACGCCAACATGAACACCTAAATGTTATTAAACAAAATCGTATCTATCTACCAAGTTTTAGCTTGTAGTAACATAAATATAAATTATATGAACATACCGGTAGGTATGCATCTATATTATAGAAACCCCGCAAGCAGATACCTTTTTGCCTTTTGGAGCTCTACCTATCTACTAAAACAAACAAAAGATACAACCAAGATTCGTCATTAATGCACAACGACCTTATCCCTTCAGAATAAGGAGTACTTTCGCACGCAAATTGTAGAGCCAAGTGGAATGGGGTGAGTTGGGGTGGCTACCGTTTATTGATCGAGCGCCATATTTGTTCGCGCATGCGGATTTCAGGTCTAGCTTTTATCGTGATGGGGACACAGATGGCGTTGTTTAAATAATGTATTTTAGGTATCTCGTTATGTATGTATTAGTATTAAAATTACTAGTTCAAGGTATTGAGAATAGTTTGAACAGGAACGATTGGTGCGGATTGTTGCGAAGAATTGTTGCGTGATCTTTTTTTCAACATGAGTAACAGGAAAATAAGTTTGCTATACGCTGAAATTCCCTTCTAGGTATATATAAAACGTTAGAATATCGCACATTCATCGTTTTAGTGAAGGAAAAGATGTTGAACGTTCTCTTCTCTCCTCTTAAGATTTATCTATGTAGGTACTCACGATTTTTAGATAAAGTAACTATTACCACAGGTAGGTAGGTACTTATCTGTGGTAATAGTTACTATATCCATATTTGGTTGCTTCACTTCTTTTTTTAGTTAGTAGGATACCTTCAAATTAATACCTATCAATACAACGATTGTTGGTTGCAATTTGTTTAGTTTTAGATAACATGTATTTTTTATTTAATTTTATATCGTAAACATAAACAAATTAAAAAAAAAACTTAATTCGATATTTGAAAGCCTTTCGCATTTCTTTACGAAACTCCGTGAACAAGGAGCTCTCGAGCGCCGACGGCAAAGTGCCGTCGGACACTGATATCGGCTTTTAGCTTTATAAATGCGAAAAAATAAATAACAGAAAACGTATAGTTGCTTTTAAAAAATAATCCTGATATTGCTGACAATATTATTGAAAACTAGAACTATATATTTGTAGATGACCTTAGTGTTTTTCAAGATTGAGGGAGTGTACATAGTCCGTAAATTATATTACGCTTTTGTATAGATAGCTTATATATTATATTATATTCAAATCTACTCTATTTTGTTACTTTTACCATCCTCCGCTGCACCGAATTCATGACTCTAAATTTTATTAAATTATATTCTACTGTTATTAAATTATATTCTACTGACATCTACTACGTTTAAATGCTTTTCTTATAACATCCGATAACTAAAACACTAAGTTTTAAGCCATTTTAAGATTTGGTTGTCAACTATGGCTATTTTTATCTCTAATTTAACAAACAACTACCTACAGTAAAAAATATGCTATGATTGCTACAAATAACTTTCAAACAAAATAATTAGAGCAAAAAGGTTATATTCATAATAAAACTAATATCTATTCGTGAGAAGGGACCCGGAGCCTATTTACGAAGGTCCTACGACGGTCACATTCCTTCCCAACTAAAATGTTTTCTTATATCAAAAGGGTCGGTTTTATGTCTGTTATGAATAACGAGAGGGACGCTGTCCTCCGGCCTCCTTCAGCTTTGTTATGCATAATATTACCTCCTTGGGCCACACACTAAATTCTACACAATGTGTTCCCAGATATTTCAAGTTTTATATCGCTATTTATGTAGAGTTTTGTCAATTTTTATTGTTAGGTAAATATTTTTTTAAGTGCATATCAGTGTACAGAAACTTGTAATACTTACATGAAGGATCGTTTTGGCGCTGATATTGACTCTACATGTTAAACAACAAGATGGCTGATAAAATTTACAGTTAATGTTAGCTATAGTTTAGTTATCATTTTCAAAATATTCTCTAAGTTTATTATGTAGTCTCTCGAATATTCTTCATGTATCAATATCGTTTCGGCATACATTACTTAGTTATACAGGGGTCGTAATGCGGCAGTCTGCGTCATCAACAAACAAAATGGAAATAAGATGACGTGAAGTTCGTCGCCCCTGTTGTAAAAATATCCCTCGGTCAGTGCAGGCGCTGTTCCCGACTCAGATACTGCGGACGTTACCAACATTGTCTATTTATGTTACAGAACCTTTATGTATGTACAAAAAAGGTTGGTTATGCCTTTTTATTCGTGACTAAATGAAAATATATTTAAAAACTGTCTATATGATTGCAGTTAATAAAGTAGGTAAGAAGAAAGATTAAAAAAAACGAAGAACTTTTGCCGTCGGAATAACGCTATGCGTTCAGTTAAATCATATTTCAATGAAACCTATTATACAGGAAATACATTTTGTGCATTTGCAATAAAACGGGAAACCTTATTCTTCAGATAATACCTAAAGAAATAAAATAACACTGCGACATTCTGCACGTTGGTACTCGCAGCTTAATACCTAAGAGAATTCAAAGGCGGGATCGCTGTTCGCGTCACGTGCTTGACGTAATAAAAGCCAGTCGAGCCACCAGAGAAACGCTATCTCAGGGAAGTGACTTTCTTTTATACTTTCCTTTTACATTTATATACTTTTCTTTTTACGCCTCCGTCGGGGACAAGACGTGAGGGATATATTTTCTTTGAAAATTCCGAATTGATGTAGAGACTATAATACTCGGTACATATTTTGCGACGTTAAAATAATTTATTATTGCTGAAGTTTCTTTCTTTATACGTGTTATATACTACAGGGTTTTCTTTAAATCAAAATAATAATTTTATGTTCACGGCGGCTAGTGTCGCGTGTCACCAGTCAGCTGCACTCTCTGTTCCTTATCCTCATAGGTTCCACGCTACGGTAAGGGATTTAGATTAAGCGCAAGACTCACTTCTTTATTCGACTTCTGGAAAGTGCGATATTCATTACTAAAATGCACACAACATTTCAAATGTCTTGCGGGCCTTGGGATCGAACTTGAAACCTTTGACTTGGCGGATATGCGGTCTTATCTCTAGGCTGTTAAACCTTTTTGCATTGGCTATCATTAAAAATACATACAGTAGTAGGCAGCATGTTTTTTTAGGTATGCTAGAAGTAGCTTTCACTTCTTATAACCCTGCCAATTCGAAAGCAGATCCAAAATCATATGTTCGTAGGTAAACAAAAAATAATTTCGTGTTTCCTATCATTTTGTTAGTTAATTTATTAACCGTATGTATACTTGGGTCTGACGTAAACACAATCCTTTTAGAAACCTACTTGAGTTCGGGCGCGCGGCGGTGGGTCGAACTCAGTCCATAATTAAAACTTCTACATCGCGTGACATTTATGCTGATGCCAGGTATCAAGCCTAATGATCCTGGGCGGTCACTTTGAACGATATGCCGACCCTTTAATTAACATTTTCAAGAGACTACCCAATACCCGATTAAGAATTGATCGTTCCATATAGCTTAGGTGGCGTAAAGTTCAGGTAAGCTAGACCTTAAATTTAAAAAATAAATAAAAAAAACAAAGGCGTATCTGAAAACTATTTTATGAGAAGACGGCTTTTGTGTCTCACTTAAAACAAAATCTCAGAATCGAATATATTGGTTCAAATTTGAGTTCCTTTTCTAACTTACTAGTAAAAATAAAAATACTAAATGTACAAATTATCTGCTAATAATACAGATTTTTTATTTAAATTACCACTTTATTAGAATAATATTATCTATGTATGTAGGGTAGGCATAAGTATTACAATAAATAACCATCAAAATTAGATCTTAACACGTTGTTTTTAAGTGCAAGTTAGCATAACCTTCTTTGAATAACTCTATCCGAGTGTCTGCTACTACTTAATTGATAATTGGTCAATTTTTATAACTATTAATCCGATGAGATAATTGTGCAGGTGTCCATAAAGACGATTCTGTCAAATCATGATTTTCCTGAAACAATAAATTATGTTTTCAGTATTAATCTAAAAAAAAAATCATACGGCCAGTAAAAGCTAAGTAGGTACACAACAATTTAAATTAAATAACGGCTACGAAATAAAAGCTGTGTATGATATTGTGTTTTTTTTAATCATACACTTTAGTCAAAATTGACGACCAAAAAAAATGATATTCGTCTTTTTTCGTTTACAATGAATAATATAAACAGTGAAATCGAAAACTAACCTGTTCTGTACTATACTATTACACCTATGGTAGTTAACACAGATTATAACCTGAGATCTTAGTATAATCCTACTAGTATTACATTCCCATAAAAAAGGCAAAAATCTCAGGGAGACCTTACCTTAAGAAGCTCGGTAAAATTCCATCATACTTGTAGTCACAAAAGTGTCTTACTTAGCTATAATATGCCGATAAAAGCTGTTGACCACCACTAAACAAAATATTAACACTGAAAAAGAAATTTTAAGTATATATTTTTTTTCAAACCAAAGTAGAATCCGCGTACCACGTCTGGGACTAATATAACGGTAGTTGCTAAAAAGATAGCCCGCTCTATGTCGTGTAGTGTGCTGTCCCGCTTCCACTTCTGGAATAATATTTAGTTTAAGACATGGGAGTAGCACTACGCGTAGTGGACTCTCTTTCACACAGTGGCAAGAATATTTGTATATAGTACAGAAGGCTTAACAACCCCTCATCAAATGAGATGGTTGTAATTGAAGAAATGAGGTGCGCACGACATGTAACACTCTCTCTTTCGTTCACAATACAAGAGGTAAGCCCTAGTAAACAGGCAGGATCAAACATCATCATCATCATCCTTTGTCCTCCCACAGCTGGGCATAGGCAGGCCATTTCTGCGATCCGAGACTTTTACTATATCTTCTACCCATCTTGCTCAAACATAGCAGGAAGTTTTCCAAGATAGATCAATCAACTTACATATTGCACCAAAATAAGTAGCACCGCCAAAAAGAAACGGAGCGTAACACTTGTATTTCGTTTCAATAAATAATAATAAAGCATTCGTAACTGTGTTGAATAATATTAGCAATGTTGTTAAGTACATAAAACAAAGAGTTGGAATCGGACTTTCCTGCAACGAAAGTTAGAAATTATCAGAATGAATAAGTATTAATAGTTAAGCTCTCAAAGTCTAAACTTTATCTAACTTTTTTTGACACAATAACAAATAAAGGGGTTCAAAACTAACCATTGCAATTCCATATAAGAAAAACAAACATGCAAAAAATGTTAATATAATTAAACCGATGGATACGTAGCCAAGTCCGTGCATGAGAGGACCTAATGTATAGCATTGATTGAATCTCTTGACAGTTGTTTTTCCGGAAAATGCTTCGCCCTGTAAAATAATTATGAATAGCCACAAAATATTTTGGTTTAGATCGGAAGTTTTCGGACTTGTGGCCTGCAGGTGTCATACAAATATACATAACCAGTAAGTAGGCAAGATCTAATTAAAATTAAAATGCTTAAGTTCGGGTTACGCACTTCGCACCTAAAATTACTAATTTTAGGCTTTATTAATCTAACGTCTAATCCAAACACGTTTTACGAAAACAGTAACGTTCTACTCGTCCTACGTCTTAAATACTTCTGATCTTGGGCAGTCAATCGTTTCCCTTTGAAACACAGAGCTTACCTAAGTGCTGGGTGAGTTTATTGGCAACTGTGGCGTGATTACTTAATAACTTATACTTACTATGAAAAGTACATAAAGTACGCATACAGCATAGCAAGCCACTTTTAAATCGATGCAGTGACAGATTTTCTTCCAGTGCGGTAACGAATGAAATATGTAGATCGTTTTAAGAATCTTTTGTTTCGTTGTTACAGGGTTTTGTGTGGTTTCAGTATCTTGTTGTTCATTATTTTCATTCATCATCCCCTTACCCAGCTATGTTGGGGTCGGTTGCTAACCAGATGCAACTAAGTACCAGTGCTTTACACAGATCAACTATTCATTATTTTCATTATTTTTAGTAAACAATTCGACCATTATTTACTGAAAACTACTTCTACTTCATAACAAGGATTTGACTTTGACATTGTGATAATTTTGTCACAGATGAAGTAAATACTAAGATACTTTTTTCACAATCTATAGATTTTCGGTTTAGTCTGTGAATGACGTAGACTGCTGAACCACTGCAATGCAGTCAGTAGTTCCGCGAAACTAGTGGGGAAAAAACTTCTCAGTAGTTCCGCCACGGAACTGGACCACGGAACTATTGGGAATAAACTGTCTGCTTTACTTAAATGTAAGACTAAAAGATTTTAATCTGTTATGTTTTGAGAATTTTCTTTTTAAGATTTACAATACTTTGCGCTCAAAAGCGACCAGTCGCTATTAAGCAACTTAATTGACTGGTATTTCTTTCAGAACTTAAAGCTCGGATTTGATCCCACTAATACTTGTAGATTATTTGTGAATTTTATTGAATTTAAACTTTGTGGTGGTTACTTTATGGTGTTCAGGCTTGATCTCAGAATGATTAACCTCTTTACATGTTCAGTTATAGTTAGGTTAAAACCTGCATGACCTGCAAACCTGACCAATCTCAGATGAAATATGGTAAACAGGTATTTAATTGTACATACACTTTTGACTACGATATATATTATAATATGTTATCAATATAATAACGCTCTGACTCCGATCGATTGATCTTGCTCACGACCTCCAATAGATATAGCAGTGAGGGAAACATTTTTCTTCACTTGTTAGCAAAGCAACCCGAAACACGACAGAATTGTGCCTTTCGTTACAGAGCCTATATTTTACTTTTCTGGCTACACCAAATGAACTAAGTTCTGCTAGATTGGGTAGGAAGGCTAACACTTAAACAAAAAAAACCAATCAAATTGGACTCAAGAGGGGTTTCAACTTTTCTGCGTTATTTGATACCTACAAACAACGAGGAAATAAATAAAAAAAAGTCTCGAATCCTTTTTTTATTATAATTCTTAGTAATATACGCATACAAGATACTTAATACAAAAAAAAATAGTTAAAGTAAATCATATCAAAATAAGTTTATATGAAAAAAAGCGTAATAAAAAAATTGCCTTCGTCCATAACTAGACAATAACTTTGAAGAATATTGAAGAAGTAAGAATTCACTGAAACAACAATAAAAGTATTTCATTCTCTGACAAATTTTCAGTTTACATTTAACTTGTAACTTAAAATTGATTGCATGTGGATTGACCATCCTTGTTGATAGGTAAATACATAAGTGGTAAAAAAAACACGGAATACCTAACTAGTTTTAGTGTACCGTACCCAAAGGGTAAAACTGTGTCCTTCAGTCAAAAAGCTGCAGCTCATGAACTGTGAAAACTAGAATGTTTATATTTAATAAGGTTAAATTAGGTATCTGTGTACCCACTATAACAACAAACACCTAAAATAAAGAACGAGGGCAAACAATTTGTTTCGGCTATAAATTTATTTGTCACACAGCCAATTTTTTGTCTATTAGAAAAAATTGCCCCCTCTGTCCTCACTGGCGAGCCTGACTCGCAGTTAACTGGGTTTAATTTTTAAATATGACCACTCGAAAAGAAAAATCTGGATTGCTCAGATACGCGTATCAAGAAACATAAAACTCATGGGGAGAGATTTTTTTTCTCTTGGTCTAAAAAAACATTAATATTATGTTATCTAGATTGCTTTATACGTAGTCTTGAGAAGGAGAGCCTTGCTTAATATTAATAAGCTGTAACGCTACCACATTTTTTATAAGGAATCTAGAACACCTCACTACTATTACGAGTACATCTAAATTTTTTAAACAAAATGGGTTAACTTAGCCAACCTTTTCTGCCTCGCCTTCGTCCTGCTTGCATTAAAATTTATAATTTGTAATTCCCAGATACTTTTCTTGTCTGCGCCTTAGACGCTTAGCATTTATTACAATGCACATGACATCCTTCAGCGTAGGAGCATAACTCTGTGATAACTTTTTATAACAATTAAAAAATACAATTCCACTGAAACAAAAAATTACAATATCAAAAATAGTATCTAGGATTTTTTTGTGAGTGAAGTGAGACTTTGTAGATAGGGGCATCAATATAAGGCTTAATTGTTAAGACCATAATAACTAAACTCCCCAGTTGATAACAAAATTTATTTTACCTATAATAACTTTGATGCGGATTTGGTCAGCATACGATCAAGGATTCCGGTTGGGTTTAAAAGTAGTCAAACTTTCTTAATAAATACTCGTCGTTAAATATTGATCATATAAAAAGTACTAACATAAACAACTGAAAATAGTCGAAACTCCGTAAATCCAGGGTGGAGGACAATCTTCTTTAGGTTCCGCAAAACATAAGCTTATACCACCGACTACTTCAAAGATCAAAAATAGTGCTGAGACGTACATAAACCAGACGGCGGTATCAGGCCAACCCTGTGAAAAACAAATCATTACAACGGCTACTCTAGAAGATCATTCAATAGCGTATGACTGGAAGTTAATCCTTGGATCGCGGGGAGTTTTGCAAACATTTAAATCATATGAACAAAGATGCCCAGACTCAACGCGATAAGTCTCGCTCAGTGGGTCTGGCGTCTTGACCTCAATCAGTCGGTTATCAGTGTAGTCAAAAAATAATAGAGACAGTGTCAGTTGTAAAAGTAAGACGGCCCGCTACACGGTCAGACCGATGTATTGGATCTAAAAAGGATATTGGAGTGGACTGATTTACGAGGATAGAACGAGACAAAATACGAAATATCGGGGAGCATTTAAATTAACCTTTTATTATAATGGTAATTCCCTCGACACTGAGATTTTGCCTATAATGTTCCATTCGTACGATAGTTGCAGTGCTATTATAACCAGCCATACATAAACCCACCCCTGGGCCCTTTACTAAAAGCCTTAAGTGTAAATGACCAGAGTACAGAGAATCTGTATTCGAGCACCAAATATACATAGTTAAAGGAAACAAAATATTTCTGTTTAGAAAAATCATGTTGTCTGATATTACCAAACGGAAGCTTCATAATGCTTAATAATAAAAACTTTGTTTTTTTTTAGCCAGCCTTTCTTAGTTCTCTCGCCTGGGCAGAGGTCTCCCCCGTCTCTTTCCTTACTTTTCAGTGTTGTGCAAAACACACTCATAAACACTTGTCATTAAAATATTATATTCGTAATCATCTTTCTGAATCGGAAATTGGGTTGCACACTGAAGGGCTCAATTTGACCTAATTTACAACGACCCTTGCTAAAGAGGTTTAAAGGAATATGAGTATTGCTGTGAGAGTAAAATATACTAAGATTCAATTTCCTAATTTTACAGTAGATAATCAACATTTTGCAAGTATAAATCTACTTTTTCCTTGGATCGTACGACAGTTTATCTTCCGTGTTGACAATTGTGGAGGATTCACTACACTCTACGCGGCGTAGAGTTCACGACTCAATTTCATTGAACAGATCTTACCTTTACTATTCCAAAGAGAAAATAAATTGCTGTTAGCACTAGAGCCACGGTAAAAACGACGTTTATCCAAGTTATAATTGTAACCATGAGTCCCGTGACGCATTCGAAAGAATCGGAAGAGAAAAAAAAAAGAATGACTTCAACCTGAAAAAAATAAATGTATTATATTTATGAAATATAGTAAAAAGTAAAATTTTAATATACATGGGGTAATACGCTCACCAAGTTTAAAACTCGAAGACCAGCTATAATAATACTGCCAATTTTAAGACTACAACAAAAGCAACAAGTTTCCACATGCGGTAATCCGTCTAAGAAGCTCATTTTAGCATTTGAATCAAGCTAAACTGAGGCTATTTATGAACTTTGTTATGAACTTAACCCTGTATAGGAAGAATTGACATTGAAAAATCATAGATAATATGTTATTTTTAACAAACACCACAGTAAAAAAATTGTCACTGACTATTGATTTTTTTAACAAACTTTCACAACTAAAACGTCTATAATAAACGCATATTATATTATGCGATGTTTTTTTAAAGAAGCTTTAAATTAAGTGAAATAATCTGGAGATAAATGAAAACAACATGATTTCTCTTACGACATTTATTAATAAATCATATTAAAAACAAAAGCAAAATATATGTCATACAAAATAAAGTTGATAGAACAGTCGTACCACATTTTAAAACAGGTACAGGAACCTAATATTAGTATAAAAATACGTTAAAATTGTTTTAGTAACGTAAACTATTAACTTAGATTCTGGGGCTTATAAGCTAACGTGTTTTACAACTAAGGCAATTACTAAACACAAATAACAATCTACATGCAAACTTCCAGTCATTTGATTTGATGCCCAACTAAGATGAAGTTGATCTGAAGTCTAGTAATACAACTGAATAAATTTTCTCTAGCAGTATCGCTAATCTAGTAATATCTCACATTTACGGTAATTAGTGAAAAATAAAAGGTTATAGAATCTTCTCTTAAAGTCAACCCACATGAAGTGCTATGCAGTGTAGCTTTTAGTCTGGAAGATAAAGAATCACGTCACTTAAGAATAAGCATCTAGAAGGGTTACTCAACACTGGTGTATTGCTTCATCCTTGTTAACCCCTGACTACTAGACTGGAAGCTGTCTCCAGCATAGTTGGGAAAAGGCTAGGCTCGATGACCGACTATGCCCATTAGGTTAAGAAAAAAACGTTGTATGTACCAATTCTAGAACATCCAATTAAATATAACAGCAAATAGTGCTAACAAACCTTTTCTCCCGAGAGTTTGTCTTTGTTGCATTAAAATAAACAAATTGTAAAATTCAAGGTATCTGTCGTATCGTCGCAGAAGCATAGCGATGCAGACATCATAATTAATATATTATGATGATTTATTTTAAAAATGTGACATTACTCTGTGATAACTTTTAATAATTATTAAGAAGTAAAATTGCACTGAAATAAAAATTAAATAAATTAGAACACGGTGTCTATACCCAGTTGTGGGATTAGGGTGTTTGGGAAAGGCCATTTGCTATGTCTTAGGACTCTACTACTCACTTTAGTCAACACTCTTATTATATTACGACTAGTAAGAAAGCCTAAAAAAATATCACAAATATACACTCCAACTGAAATAAAGGATAAATAATTGTAATATGGTAAGGTTCTCCCCAAATTATATACTATAGGAACTTTCTTAGAAAGAAACTTGTAGGTTTTTGTGTGAATAAAGTTAAACCTAAATTTAAATTGGAATAAATCCCAAAATTAAAGCAATCGTGATCTTGGAATTTTTGAAAAACTTTCCAGGGGTATGATTTTTTTGTATCCTCGTGAGTATTTTGTTTGTTTTATTTTTTCAAACCGCAACTTTAAATAAATAAATGAACTAATATACCTATACAAATTAAGAAGTTTGATACTCCGTAAACCCAGGGTGGATGACAATGTTCTTTAGTGTCCTTCAAACAGAGGCATATGCCAGCGACGACTTGAAAGACCAAAATCAGTGCCAATGAGTACAAAAAATGGACGGCGCTTGCAGGCCATGGCTGTAAAGAAAAAATATCACTATGACCAATATGGGGCAACGATCGCAAAAAAAACACGTTAAAAGTACTTAACAATAAATCTAGCTTTTGGAGGAGCTTTAGTTTAGAAAATTTTACAGGTATATGTATATTATTTTATATAGCAAGTGGATCAGTAAAAAAACCAGTTAAACAATTAGAGGACTAAATAACACGGGCTCTGTCTGCTGTGGTTGGCAAGTTGGATAAATACTGGTTAATGCTATAAAAGTCTTCGAAATTTAATTTAATTGAAACATACATACCTTAAAGATTCCCACAAGAAAACGAATTGCTGTGAGCAACAATAATACGGATAGAATTATATTTATCCAAGCTAGAATTGTGATCGAAACACCTGTGAAGCAATTATTAGTGCGAGAATAGAAAAAATAACCAAAAGCTTCAACCTGAAAGAATATATTTACATGTTTTCTATATGTTTATAATATGCAATTCTATTATTATGTATTATGAATGCGCTTACCACGTATAATATTTGAATAAGAGATATTATAAAACAACCGGTTTTAAGACCAACACAATAACAGCAACTTTGCAGATGTGGTAAACTATCGAAGATAGTCATTTTAGTTTTACAATCAAGCTTAATCAACCATCTATTACAAGACAAACTGACAAGTCTCGAGATAATCATAGATAAGATTTTGAAAAACGTCTTGTAGACTCTTCTTGTGACCCAAAGGCTGGCTTTTACCTCGCACAGAGGATTAGCATTGCCATTCAACGTGGCAATACCGCCAGCCTTGTGTGACGCCGATGCATTTTTTGTTCAATTTTAATCATTGTTTTTTTTAAGTGTATATCGATTTAGGTTGTAAATGTTTTAGTAATAGTTATATGTATATAGTTGAGATTCTGATATAAAAATAAAAATACTTACCTAAGCAAAAAACTCATAGATAAACTAATACCTACATATAAAACCTATTTCTGAGAGATCTAAATACCAATGTTATAAAAAAATAAAGTTTGTTGTGATGTTGCTGAGACTGACATTTTGTTGCAACAGTAGTTCATTTTAGTGACGGCTTAAAGAAATTTGTAGAATTATTTTTAAACTAAAAAAATGAGAACATACAGATTTCTTTCGTACATTTATTAATACTTGTTTAGTAAATTAATATGAATACCAGCATTTAAATATAAAAAATCGACAAAAGTTATTAAATCTATTTTTTTACCTGTGATATATTATAGTGGCGTTACAAATAAGTAAAAACGTATAGTTTTATTAAGATAAAAGAATAATGTAGACAATTACTCTTAGATTCTGGGGATTATTTTCTTTCTCGATTTAGGCGATGTTTACTAGACACAATAGGGTACTTGACAAAAAATACTATTTAATTCGTCAGACAGATTTCCAAAAAATATTTTATTTCATCATTAAGAGTAAGGTAGATTGCAATTAGTAGTGAAGGCTAGTAGCATCATTTGCTAGTAAAAAGTGTACTGGCAAGGGACGTTAGATTCTAAAATACTGTACCCGTTCAATTTTCGTTCGTTTCCAACATTTTTTGAAAATAAGTCTGATGGACTAAACACTTTTTGTCAAATACCCTATTAACGAAAGACTATAAAATTGCCGGTGGGCTGACACCGATATCCAACTTAGACACAGTATCTAGACTCATCAGAAAAATTAGCAGAAACGAAATAGTATTTAGTTAATTCTCATCACTGTAGTCGTCAACCGTGATAGCGAGAAACCCATTAGAACTCTTTCGTGCTTAACTTTTATGATACATCCTCCGTGTAAAACATTACAGACACTTCCGAACATAGGACATAGCTTGTTGCTGTTGTTTACATTTATGAGAGTCGCCTCATAATTGGTTTCAAGGGTGGCGATATTCGGGTTTGTTTCTCTTTCTGGGGGGTCGCCGTTATATCGGGTGTCGAACGGCCAGATTGATTGACCTTTGGCGTTGAAAATGCCGGATTGGGCGTTTTTGCCTCCTCTTTAACCATTGACGTGTGATAACTTCTCACAATAATTATAAGGTACATATGCACTGAAAATATGCATATTATGTTAAACTCTCTTGTACAACCAAATGTGGATACGTAACGTTTTTATTGAAAACTTGTAAACTCACCAAAAAGAAAAATAAAAGATATACATATTACGAACACAGGAAATGTACAATTCATAACAGGGTCTGCGATTTCAGTATGTAAATAATTCTCATTGCCATGAATTACTAAAATTATAAAAATTAAAATGCAACATGTTTTAAATGACATCGCGTACATGAACCACACTGCAGTAAAGCTTTTGGTCTGGAAATTAAAAAAATAAAATCAAAACGGATAAAGAAGCCTGTTTTTAAATAAATTACTTACAAGTTTGAAACCTTAAATATATTTTTCTCTACTTCTTTGAGATGGAAAGAAATGAAAAATAAAATTGCGATAAATTTCAATAATTAAAAATATCATTAAATCAGGAATCAAATATACCTTTCTTAAGCCCCAAATGAAAATAACACTGACTACACCCACAAACAAACAGACAATTATCATGAAGTATCCATAATACTCTATAATTATTGGTATTGTGCTGTGGCTCCCCCAACAGTCATCAGAATGATTTGATAAAAGTCCAAAGGTGAAATCAAGCTGAAAGCAAACAAGTTTATAGGTATAATTTATGTATTACAAAAGTTTATAACAGCGTTCATGACTAACATTCAATTAGATAAAATATAGCAAGGTTTCGAAACGTCGGGAACTAAAATCTAAAACTAAACCGCGATAAAATCCGTAAAAGTAGTTTCATTTCAAAATATAGCAAGTTACAATTTGGACACAGTATAATAATCAATACAATTGTTATTTCAAATAGAATCAGACCGTTTTTATATAACCCATTTATCAACAAAAAAAACCAAACCTGGGTAAGTTTCGTAAAATGCGTAGAACATCTTCATCCAACTGAAGTCAATGCCAAGTCCTAAAAGACACAATACCACACCTACTTGACGAATAAAGAGATGAATTAACCAAGAAAATTAGTCTTGGCACCGACCTCATTCTATCCCTGGGTCTTTTGAAAATAAGATTTGTCTTTCTGTTCATTTTTCATTTTCCAGTGCTAGATTTAAAACAATTCAACAACAACTTTTCGGATATTCTTTGAAAACCAATCAGGATGCACTTGAAATTATATCTTATACTACCCATATATATTATGGGTAGTATAATACATAATATATAATATATATAATATATAATAGTACTTACTATACTAAAAATTCCATAAATTCCTGCAAAATAACAACCGTCTATTAGATTTATTATAAAACAACAAGAGTTTACAGTTGGGAGAAAATTGAAAATCGACATCTTCAAAATATAGAGGCACTAATAATATTTGCGAATATGAAGCATAGCGAGATCATTACAAATACGCACAAATAAAGACTGACAAGACCAATATGACAATTATAGCCATAAAGAAAATACTATAGATTAAATCAAGCTGTCATTAGAGCTTCTTATATCCCTTACCTACTACAGCTGTGTCCCCACCCACTACAAATCGAGAATGATCCCACAGGAACATTAACTCAGGTTAAAAGTTATCTTAGATATTAATCCTGGTTATAGACTATCTGTGTGCCAGGCTACTTCTATATTCGTTCAATGGTTTTTGCGCGAAAGAGGAACAGACATCCACACATCGATAAATACAATCTTTCGTGTTTATTATATTATTCATCGGAAGTAAAATTATTGCAGTTCTGATAATGAGACAGAGGTGATCGTGTAGAGCGCTTTTTCACTTTTACAAATGTCAGTCAAACTTTAAAGTGGCACGCTCCTAATTTCTCATATCATGTATTAACATCATATATATGTATGTATTAACATAACAGCTGCTAATTTGCAGTATCTACATCGCAACTTTTCTATACGAATGTTTTAATCTAAAATCATATAAAATTTGCCAAAGTACCTAAGTGTAAGAAAATCAACGTAAAAACTATCGTGAAATTGAAGACAAAAAGAGGTTCCAACCAAACTTACCTACATGTTTATTTAACACAACTTATCACACCGGATAGGTTCACACAGAAAGTACTGCTTAGCATTTTTTTTAATAAATAACAATAATTTTTGATTCAAAATATTTATTGAAATAAAAAAAAGTTACATGTTATCCCTATGCGAGTTGACAATCATTATGAAGTAGCACCATACTGAAATCAAAATATTCAAGTTTAAGAATAAAGTTAAAATATCATAATTAATATTCTCATGCAAGTTAGGAAACTTTATTTACAAAAAATACTTTTAATTTATTTTTTGTCTCTTTCTTGTACCCCTGTATACGAATATACGATATGAAATACGTATACTGTATATATAACAAACAGAGTACAAGAAACCTGGACTGAAACATGTTTTTAGACGAAAAAAAAATGTTACAAATAAAGGTATTATTGCTTACAGAAGAAGTAAATGAGGTGGGCTATAATATCGCTCGGATCAGTACACGAATGTTCATCATTTTCATCAGTGTCGCCATAGGAACAAATTATTTGAAGTATGTTCAAAGAAGCGTGAACAACCATGGCTAGCGCCGATAGGAAACCGAATAACATGAAAACATCAGCAGTGTGTTTATTACCCTGAAAGTATGAAAAATATATAAGTAAATAAGACAAGTTTGGAAATATATTTTATGGCACGTATTATTAGGAATTGGATAGGCAGTCGCTCTTTGTAAAACAATGGTACTTAGCTGAATCCGACTAGACTGGAAGCCGACCCCAACATAGTTGAGAAAAGGGTAGGCCACAACTGTGGGTCCACTGCTGGGTTTACAAGGGTTAAATCCCATATAGGGACGGGATGGATTAAAATGAAATTACAGTTATTGATGTGATAGAAGGGATACCTGCATCGTTGGACATTGTTTGAAAACCAGTCAAGATCCAGTTTGAATTTTCAGTTATACAATAATGGGAAAAAATGATTATACATACCCAAAATAGTCCCAAAAAGTAAGCGAATGAACTGATTAAAGTGCACATATTGATAATAAACAATAGCCACTTGAAGTAGCTGATAGCTTCATAGTGGGTACCACCGTCTATCTCATACAGATTGTCGCAGGCTGGCCAGAATAGGATCCTAGTACTGTGGATGGCAGCTAACTAAAAAAAAAACGGAAAAAAACTTGGTTATATATGAGTTGTACTCATCTCAAGGCGCCGTGCAAAAAGATAAAAGAAAAAAAGTGGAAATAATATTTTTAATAACAAGTAGCGACTTCAAATAAAAACTATTTGCCTAAATTCTATGAAATTTATAAGACCTAATGAACGTTACAATGAAACAACGTTACAAGGAAAGAAAGTTGAAGAATACGAATCAGGGTGTTTATTATATGATTGAAATACTTAACAATTGTGAGAAGTGTGATGTTTTGTGATATAAGTACTTACCATACTCCAAATAACTATGAAGAGGCATGCTACTTTCAATTTCCTCGTGCAGAAACAACATCTCTTGAGCTTCGGTAAGAATGGTATTCCACCCATTTTGATAATTTAAATGATTTCCTCATTATACGAAATTTCATAAATATGTAAATACATCAATTCACGTGCTATGTGTCATTTGATTTGTTTGTATTTTGTAAAATTGACATGTATCAATCAAATCAGAAATGACAATGAATTGTGAAATCTTTAATTCTGTTACAAGCCTTTTACCGTACTTAATTTTTAATTGTTTTTTAGGAAATCGTGTTAAGCCTGAGTTGAGTAAATTGTGTTTTTAATATTAATGTATCATCTAATAGAATGAATGCGCGGATAGCATTTTAGTGATCCACAAATGTTTGTTCTGGGTTTTGGTGCCTTTGTGTATGTGACTTGAATGTTTGTAAAATTGCCCGCGACAATGGTAGTATTAAAAAATAAGATACCTAAGTCTGATTAATTATTGTGTAGCTTTTCTATTTTTTTAATGATGCACCATGCAATTTGCATTAAAAGTGGTACTAAAAACAGTGGCAATAATAGGATTTTTAATCTTTAATAATAATCATTTAATAACATATTTACACAATAGTTTGGGGCTTATTATACTGTCATTCAGAGTAACGCTTCTTAGCTTCAGACGCAAATCATTTCCTTATATTCCACTTCTATTGAGTTTCATTTTGTACCTTTTCTGTAGGAATTAACTACTATTAAAAAGTAGGTCCACACTGAAAACCAAAAGAACACGATTACTAAGCAAATATGTACCCGAAAAAGTTTGAAAAGTAAGCGAAGAATGGTCCCCAAAAAATATCGTTGGCCATCTGCAAATACTTCTGAATTAATTCAGATAACAGTTGAAAATAAGTTTTCGTTTCACGTTTCACAGCTAATTGATTTTCTGGATCGACCTCTTTTATGTAAGACAATACAACTAATGCAAAGTACATCCACATTGACCAAACTGAAAAAAAAGAAACTAAAAATTCCTCATCTGCAAGGAAATGCTTACATAAATGTCAACCAAATAATACCTTAGATATTTCACAAAAACAGGAAAATTACTTCAATTAGAAAAAAAAAACAAATTGCTTTTGAATTAATACTAAATGGAAAATAATTCGTTAGGTATTTAATTTACTATGGAGTCACGTTCTTAGATAAATACCGAATGCATAATTCATTAACATAGGTACTTCACTATGAAGCTTAATGGCTTTACACGCAGGTAGCATTACATGTAAGTTGCTGTTTACACACAGTTTGCCAGTGGCTTTTCATTTTATGACTCGACTTATTATAAACCGCCTTTAGGAGCTAAAGGGATGAAGTAGATAGCATTTTCTCCTTATACACTATTTAATTAAGAAACTACACTCGTGAAAGTATTGATATATGCACCTTACCTTATGTAACTTAGGGTGTATTGCAACTGTTTTGAATCTACTTGAACATAAACTAGTAATATGTATTTCTAAATATTAGTGGTATAAAAGCAGAAGCGTCAATAATCGACTTACAGTTCAGTTTTCAAATTGTGAATGGAAATCATCTTTCACCAATAAATGAATAACAAAAAATGTTGTTGTTTATGAGTTGCACTACAGCCCAAATTACATTATATTAAACTTACTCATGACATCGATTAGACAAAAGACGAACTCGAAAATAGGGAACGCTCCCCCAACTGCCAAACACGCCGCTACGTACAACATGCCGTAGACAAATGAAAATAAAATTGCTATGATACATGATATCATGAACCTCATAGCTGCCCTTTTGTCTGGTGGCTGAAACGATATAATATTTTGTTGTGTCAAAAGAACAATTAAATCAGCAATGTTTGACTGTTTTTTCAAATCACAATTTTATTCAGTTCATTGTCGTTCAACTAGAGCTTGATAAAGATTTTTTGGACCTTTGGACGACGGATAATAGCCTTCTCTAGTGATTTGGATAGTCTTTGTAATATTCCAAAAATAACTAATAAAGTTATTTACATGAATTCAAAAAGTATCATAATTTGAATAAATTAATTTTGATTGATACAAAATAATTTCATTTTCCTAAAATCAATGTACAATTTCGAAACCTGAGAAATACACTGAGATAGCGACGTGGAATTCCAAAGAAAAAAAAAACATAGGTACAATTTTCTTTATCAATGGCGAGGTATATCGCAAACACGATATAAAAAATTAAATTATTTTCTACAATTTGTACGACAAAGCAAATAATATGTTAGACAAATAATATTATTGTAACAATGTCACCATAATATTTTTATGTGGAAAGTTTATGCTTATTTGGGATTGAAAATATGTAAAACGAATCAATATCCTTGTCCAAGTTAGGAATGTACCATACACCTTTAAAGCCACCTATCTTAGATTTGAAAGATTAGAAAATATTATTTGTAGGCTCTCATAACATTATTATGTAGGTAAAAATTTCATTACAAAACAACAGCGCAAAATTATATTTAGAAAATGTGCAATCTTACCCTAAAAATTTTGTAGAGCAAATAAATGCTAAAACCTAGAAAGATGATATCCACAATGAGCACGAGCCAGCCGATCCATCGAACGCTTGTTACAAAACTAGAGCCTTCCGTCCCTAATTCATTATTCCGTAGGATTAATGTTATGGGTCTTTCAGTTGTTGCATTTCTATTTTTAGGAGCCAGACAAGATGGCCCAAGACCAGCATTTGCACCAAAGCCAAAACTTAACTGAAGTAGAGACATGTAACATATTAGTAAACGTGTAATATAACTTATAGTAATTTACCATAACTGCAGAGAATTGCATTGAAGCGAGATATCGAAAGGGTCCGATAGGACTTTATTCACTAAAAGTCTGACATTTCCTTTCGCTCAACCCACAAAGCGTAAGGACCAATTTTTAGGTTTAACCATCTGGAAAAAATGGTTATTTCGCTTTTCTTCTAGGTTTTTTTTTGAGGATACCCACCAATAAGGTGGAAGAAGCTGGTAATATCAGACTCTTATTGACTAAATCTCAAGAGCCGTGCACGCTTTTTTCGTATCTACTAATGGAAAAATACAAAAATACTGTCACCAAGTTTCCAAATCTCAACACATAAGTTCTGTTAAGTGATTTAACACTTGTTTTATACTCACAATATGGTTGAGATTAACATCAACGACATCAGGTCGTGCAGCACTAGTGGTCACAAAACATGACACTCGAATCACGTACGCGTGTCGTACGACTGCCCAGGACACTGCCGGACTTGTTACCTGAAAGCACAAAATGATTTTAGTATCATTTTGGAACTCGCACATGAGCTGACAAGTGCGATTCGATATAATATGGTGAAATGGATGTTAAATCACATCTATAGAATCAAGCCCTTACTTAAAAAAGTAAAAGAACATTTTGTACCATGTCTGATCAAAAAACAAATGAGAAAAGTTGCTAGAAGATGCTAGTGCAAATTTTGTTCACAGAATAGCTTAAAAGTAAATACCATTCACAAAAAATTGTCACTTGATATCTATAAAATAACAATACCAGCTTGGAGGTGTCCTGAAGTCAGCCAAATGCATACAGGTCAAAGAAATATAAATAAAACATGTAACAACAGCTGCTCTACCAAACTGTAAGAGCCAGATATTGAAAGCGTACTATAAGTTTATAGCTTTAAAAGCAGAAACTTACTATACCAAGGACAGCAATAATAGCGGTCGCTGTTCTTAAATCAGTGACGCAGCCACAGCACTTATTTACCCGCGGCAAGCTATACCATGCCATCGTCGCCTTTAAATATTTATAATAATGTACAGATTACTATAACTCTACAATAAAACTGTCTAAAATTATGACAAAACATCAAGAAGACGGATGTCACGCAAAGAATAGCATAAACTATAGTTGGGACTCAGTGTTTATGGTTTGATAAAAGTTTTATTCAGATTATGTTGTAATTTCAGGGAATATAATACTCTTCTGTGATTGCTCATGCAAAACTAAGACAAGACAGACAATCTTTTAATATTTTTATTGAGGTTTTAAGTTACGTGATACTTGACAAATCGTTTTCATCCTTTGTATTCTTCTAGAAGAACAAATAGGTAAGTGTAAACAAACACTAATTTTGGTATGGATCCACCGTAATGCTTGGCTTAGTTTAAGCGCCGAAAACCGGGGGATTTCAGCATTATTGCTTCCCTTCGCAGAGCCGGGGGTGAGGAGCGGAGGGCCTCTTAACAAGATTACATTGGAGATAAAATGGCCCTGATAATAACGCCCCCGTAAGCTGGGCCCAAGCCTGGCTCTAAAACAAAATTAAAATTGAACGAAAAGCTAATTTTGAAATTAGGACTTCGAATAAAGTTAAATTAATGCTTGCAATATAAAAAAAGAAGTGTAATCTTATTATTTAATTTTCAGGCATTGAAAAACAATAGATAAAATGTATTTTTAAATAACGTGATCAAAAATAATAGATAACATGGATTATCAGTATTATACCAAGCATTTAAAATTGAAGGTCTAAAGAAAGACCAAAAACCAAGGACAAGAAGTTATGATATTTATTTCTGTTTTAAGTTAATGTATAGTACATAACGCGTATGTATTATATATGGCTCAGCTTCGGTCTAGTATTGATCGCCGCACTTGCTTGTTTCAAATTCAATTCGCAGAGTGGGAATAACAATAAAACTTGGACCGAGTATCTTCTAACATCACCTGCGCCCCAATACGTGTACTGAATATACAAAGCTTTCTGAACGAATTTTAAATTTATTCTACACATATACCATTCCTATGTTCCAAGTACTAGGTAGCGACGTTTATGTATTTATTTTTGATGCGAAATTTATCATGAAACTCTACCCAAAATTGTTTCATGTCACCGACCTATTAACTTTTCATTATTTCTGCGCTCTACCTGCATACATACAGTCAAACATCGCGTTATTTAGGTCAATTTATCAAGGTAATTCAACAGGAAATATGTATTCGCTTCATGAGAACTTCCCATAAAATTTCATGATTCCAGTATAATGATATTCGAAATACTTTTTAAGACTTCGTTGTGCGTGCTCGTAACTATAATCCCAAAAATATGGTTCATGTGCCCACTGAGTCGATTGTGTTCGTATCTACCTAGCATGTGTAGATCATATGCGATAAATAACAAGATTGTTTCCACGAAGGAACACCCGCGTGCTGTGTGAGCTCCTTGTCCTCCCCATGTTCGCCTCTACCAAGAAATGTCAAAATATTTCATACAAAGTCTTTGGTAAATATAAGAGGCGGGCCGCTCTATGACTTATATCTCAATTTTTTACAACCGCAGCCTTATCTTCGTAGATATCCTGCAAAAACACGCCTCGAGCCCAAGTCACGAATCGCAATATGGGCCTCGTGATAAATCTTCACGAATTCCAGTTTTATTTATTAAGTTGTATGGTGTTTTTACGATGTAACGCCGCGGGGCCGCTCATTACAACACTGCCTCCGCGGAACATGATGAAAAAACTTTTCCCCGCGATATCTTCTTGCAACATTAATTACGAAACTCGGAAAGTTCCGCGCCTTGAAATGGCGTAGCTCATTTATATTTCTTTTCTACTTTCTTTAGGTTCGGTAACAATATATTTTTACGATTTTACTTTTTCAGCATTGAAAGGGACGGGCCTAGTTCTCTCGCTGAGCTGATAAGAATATATCGGGTAATATAAACAGTAAAAATGCTGAAGACATCACGTAGCAAAACAGGTCTGGGAGTTTTATGAGAGCAATTTGGAGCGTTCACAAAAGAAATGCGAACGTTGACGGGAACGTGACGCAGCCGGGGCGACCCCGGAGCCAAATGTGGCCTCTGAACCGAGCGCCATACGTGCTGTAGTTTTACTATCAGACTTATTTACATTTGGCTTATTTTATGCCTTGCTTAGATTTTTCGATCTCACCCCTGACGTTGTGCCGACGCTTCAGAAAACTGATAAAATAACGAATTAACAACTTACGTGGGCATGTCCTTTTTAAAGTTATTCTTGCATAAATTAAATTTTATTCGTTTTTCATCGATATGCAGTGGTATTATTGCCGTTCAATAAAACCTACTCAGTAACGCACGTAAACTTAAGATCGAACTTACGAGTGTTTCAATAAAATGTACAACGAAATTACCTGCCACAACGGCGCAATCGCTGCCCAAAACCGGTAATGAAACGACCCGAGAGATACCATAATCGAATATTTTCGAGGGTAATGGCTTTTATAAGAGTTAATTGAAGTTCTGACCAAACAGGCAAGGGTTCCGTAGACTAATAACTGCGTAGGGCGTATCTGAGTTAATTTATGTTACTATAACTCAGTTGGACAGGTCGTGTTCAATAGGTAATTTAGACGTTGGCAACATTGTCGTAATGAGACCGGGATACTGTTGGCGTTATTTGGCACGTTGATTGATGCAGTGCACCGGGGTTGTTGCGCAATAACTAAGTTTTCATACACATTTTCATGGATAATGTTATACGTGTTTACGTACCTACTTACGGAATGTTTTATTTGTTTTTAAAATAAATATATAAATGAAACATTGGCTTTTAAAATCTAAAATGCAACCTAATAAAATGGCATCATCTTATCTTCCAAAAACAAATTTCAGTGCTTTTTGTAAGTAGGTTCATAGTGACATTTATACCCCCAAAAACGGATTTCTTAAAATAAAATATTTAAAGTCAAATAAGTCCACATTTTATATCTACACCTCCGTGTTATTAACAGTTAAGTAAAACATCCAAAGGGCGTTCCTCCTCTTTAATTTTGATACTGAATACAATTTGGAAGAAATAATAGAAAATCGACTTTATTGTTTATAGGGCACGTTCTAAATTGATTTCCGTCTAGTGTTACATATAACATTATGAAATCGTATTGTGAAGCTTTGACTTAAACGAAAAAGCTCATAATATACACAAGATATGGCCTCGTGTGGCAGTTTGTTATGAAGTTTATAGTGGAGCCAACACGGTTCTAGTTACATGCTTATTGGGAGATGAAAAAAAGGCGGCGATTTCGAACATTATGTGTAATAATTTAGGAGATTGGGCCTCAGAGCGAGTTAAGAAAAAAAAAATAAATTATGAAAGAAAACTCGCATGTAACCTTACATATATTATGTTTTATGATACGTATGTGAAGGTAGTGTTTTGATAAACGCCACGGGTAATGTGGGACATGATGTCGGAATGTTATTAGAGATTTTTATTAAAACTACAGTCGTAAACCGGATCATACGGGAACCGCTTTGGCAGTTAACGTTCTCTGTGACATTATATTAATTTGTGATGTGGTGAAAGGCTTAATGCGCTTTTAACAGCGCGGCTATTTACCGTGCGTAGGTAAATTTTACGTGTAACACATCTCAAATATAGATACAAGTTGTTACATTGCCGAATTTATTGAGATTAAAAAGTATATGCGTGTGATATTACAATTATAGGAATATATAATGATTTACTTTTGGTTGATATTGTAAAATAAATATAATATATTACAAAAAAATAGCATAAGGTTTAAATTAAGCTAAGCATTTTAGATTTGATATACCTCTCCTTCCTTATACATTTATTCAAAAGAAGAAATTGTATCAAGTTATCGACAAGATTTATCGCCCATCAAGACTGTTAAACATTGGGCTATTGTCACAACTTATCTTTCACCACATTTTATGTGAAGTTTCAAGGATAAAGTAATAGATAATAATCTTATAAACGCTTTGTAAATAAATGTTATTTATGTTGGCAATGCACATAACACAATGCGTGGTTAAATTTTTTATGAGTGTTAAATCTATATTAAATTTGTGCGAGTTAAATGTAGCGCGAGAAAATATCGCTAAACGGATTTTACGATGTGATTTTTCTGCTAGCATATCACTTATATAATGACATACCTACGATAGAGTTTTATATATTGAATATCGAAATATGTGTGGAATTCAGCTGCGTTTTACTGAGTACTTTTATTTATATGGACATCACAAGTAGAGACCAAAACAGCTATAGTCCAAAATATTTCGGTAATATTATGATAAATTTAAATCAGTTTTATACCAATTCTTCGGTTATATTTTCTATGCTTTTTGTTTTGAATACAAGCAAGCATTACTCATTTTCAAGTACCTAGTCATAATTTATATAGCATAGGTAAGTTTAAAATATCTTTTGGCGTTTGTAAACTTAAACATATTCTCGTTCAAAACTAAATGATTTACTGTATTTTAAACTTGTATATTTTAGTGAAGTTAAATTTCGGTCATTGTAGGAAGTGTGGGGTGCGGAGGTGTGCTCGTAAACTGTACGTTTTATGGAAATATAAGATCCTTGTCGGCGACGCTAACACGCCGCCCTGCCCTCGCCTTAGAATGTAATCTCTTGTACCTGACTCTATCTTTATATATATGTATATTTTATCTCTCGCTTTGAGTAGGCAGAGGATCAAGAGTATGTACCTTTGAGATTATAACAGAATGTATTTGTATTCACTACCTGAAACTACGTTTAGGTACGTTTTCGTATGTACTTATTTCTTAATGTATGCACGATATTTATTTTATACTTTGCTGATTTAGAACCCGAGCAGGGTTTTAATTAAATAGAATGAAAAGGCTAAATAATTAATTTGTAGAGATATCGCCGTGACAATTTAATCAATATTAATTTATTTAGTAGTATCTGCACAATAATAACAACTAAAGCGTGAAGCGGCAATTTTAAATAGTAGAATATGAAATTAGGAATTTATGAATCGAATATGATAATTATACTCCAAATATTGAATTCGAGTTGTCATGTCAAATGCCAATAATGATACATGTACATGTTGATATTTACGTGTGTAAATCCAATGAAGTCTTTGAAATATGGATGCTCCCCACATAATTTATGGAATATATTTACCTACTTGACTTTACTCGTTTTGTGACGATTTGAATAAATTTTAGCAACAACAACTGCATATAAATGGAACCTTTATCCGAGGCAATCAAATTTTGATAGCGATCGGATAGGCACGACTAGCAGTCGAAATACTCGAAATAGCGGGCATTACTTCCGAATTCTCGAGCGCGGACGAGTCGAATCGATAGTCGATACCAATAAAACAGCGTCGATTCGCGAATACATAAAACGTCGGATTCGAGTCTTGCGCTCTTTATATAAAGCTAGAGAGAAGGGTTCCCACTTTTATTGCAAGGAATTTGCATATAAAGTAACCATTGAAGAAAAGCGATCTCCGTGTATTTTTTCGTATTCATTGTTGCGAAGGCCGCCGCTCACATTTCGTTTTATGGATCGTGATGCTTTCTTAGCATTTAAATAAATAATGGTATCAACACTTTTTTTGCTTCTTGATTTATTTGAGAAAACCTTTCATGCCTTCAACTGTATTGGCAATTATGTTAATTTGATCGTTGACTTAGAGTTATAATTGAGTTTATTAAATGGACCTGTGTGCTAAACAATTTGTATTCTTTACAGATGAATCGATTGGCAGCCAGAGCGCGAATGGATGAATAAAAAATTGGTATGTATGTATTTATGTTATCGATTAACTTTATGATAATGCTTACATAATGTCCTTAATATTCTTTGGGACACATTAAACCGAATGCCGCATATCAAGTTATGATAAAAAACAAAATAAAGTGTTTAGTGACCGCGGGGCGTTACCAGGGATTCCTAATAAAAATGATATTTAATTGAACTCGATAACGCGTCGTGGTGAGAGGGCTAATAAACTGCCTTTATTATTATTGTGTTAGGTCGCCACGGCCCTCGATAAACATTACGTATCTATACGACTCACGTTCACCTCTCAGTAAATGCTTGCTTGAATATGTCTGTTTTCACATAAGTCCATATCCATATCTTATCGAAACTTCACGAAGAACTTTTTTTATGATTTCGAAAAAAGTTGACTTGAAACCTCCACTTAAATTCAGATAAAATAATTTGGTCGTGATTAAGCTAATCTATTAAACCATTTTTCTTAAAATACGAATTAAAATTTATTCAGCTAATGGATTTCCTACATTTAAATTAAAAATTAAACTTGCTAATCTACTTAATTAAGTTCTTAAGAAGTAGTTACTACATAATTGTCAATGTTAGATAAGTCAAATTAATAATTCATGAAAATTTATGCCGAGTCTTGCCTCCATGCCTAGGTTCAGGCCTGTCCAGTGTCAACTGGTATATAAATAACATTTAACGACTTTAATATCGTCTTGAAGAAACACGTTTCTGCTTTGAATAATTTTTGCGTCACACTTTGTAAAGGTGCACTCACATTGTATCTGATGCATTTCGTTAACGCTGAAATAAAAGAATACCCAGCACAATGGCCTCTAAGTGATAGTTATGGCACTTTTTATAGGCAGTTAGATTTATTTTTACTGCACTGTTTGTTTTAATACGGTTTTCGCGATTTGTGAGGACACGACAACTGCTTTTTCATTCATTTATCGCGTACTCGGTAGACTATTTAAATACTGTATGCGCTATATATTTGCTTTAATGATCTATCTTATGTACGTTTAATGGGCCGTATAGTTGGAATCTAGTGCATGTATTGTGGATTGTATTTGATAAGTTGGGTGGGCATGAACCTTGAGTATTGAGTACCCTTGAGCTCGTAACAAAATAATCATGCCGTACTAAATACTTATGTTGATAAATACAGCTATCAATAGGTTCATGAACCGTTGAATTGGTAAGCATTTAAAGCTCATTATTATTTATGTTTGATGCGACTGTCTGATGTCTGGTTGTTATTGATTTTTATTACATTGAATTGCTTAGATGCTGGTTTATAAACCTGTCGTTCTAGCATTGTCTTATACATGGAACGATAAGTGTATTAGACGATCTTGAATATTTACCGAATCAGTTTTAATCAAAATCAAATAATAAGTTCATTAGATCTTGAGCAGAATTGGGAAAGAGAATAAATAATTTGCTGTAGGTACATAATTATCTACCATCAAGGGACAGAACTCCGCTGTCATTAGTAGAACGCGGGCCGCAGGTCGACCCAGCAGCGGTCCTAATAAGGAAATATAGGGCAATAAAACTGGGTAGTGGCGAGCCGACTTAATCAAATTGTCGAAATGACCGATGGGAGTTGGCTACTTGAGCCGCAGACATCAACATAATTACTACACAATACCCGCTTAACCAAATTTATTGTAGGTAATAGAGATGACGTTTGTTAACGAAGATGCATTGGCTCTATAAATTGTAAACATAATAATATTAAAATGGAGAAAGTATTTGATTGCGTATTGTGGAGGCATAATATCTATTCAAAACGTTTAAATAACAGTCAAAAGTTTCATATACGAATGGATTAAGAATTCTGGGTTATGAAAAGTTACCGTCCGGGAACCCGTTCGATACCATCTCCCGTTATCTAAAAACAAAGATCTCATCAAAAATTCAGCATGTGACTCTCGGGATGTGTCCAATAAATCAGTTTTACAGCATTCCCGTGTCATTTCAGTCGTCGAACGGCATAAAATGATAATTTTACTGCGCTCCCCTTCCGTCACGAGGAGTTTACGACAATTGTGAAATGTATCGACAGTTCGGGTGTCACCTAGACGGTGGACCAACGTACGGAGCTGACGACTAAACTTTAAAACCTCATTTTTAGTAAGCAATAAAGCTCAAATTCGCTCGGCACAGCCCATCTTCGAAGCAAACACCCGGTTAATCCAGCAGAAACATATGGTACCTATCTCCCCGCACACCTCTCCTTCTCCTCTTGAACTGTTATTTTAAGGCGCAAGCCATCAATCTTTCAGGTGGTTTAAATGTTTGAATGTAATGGTGAATGATCAGTCTTAGAGTATATCTATTTATAGAACAAGGAAGCATTAATCTACTTGCCTTCCAACATAAGGTACTCAACAGATTTTGTAATAGAATAAATTTTCAGGTATACAAATAAATTTTGCAAAGAAAATTGCCTACAGCGGATTTTTGCGAAACAGCATGTTAGTAAAACATAACCCTTACATTCAAGAAGCATTTTAATTTATGCGCTCCAACAGTCCAACCTTTTCCCTTACAATATCAACAAGCAAAAACGGATATAATTTACTACGTTGATATTCACAGGCCTAAACCCTTTTCGGCATAAACTATCATTATAACAACATGTAATAAAACTCGAACAATGCTTAATTACCATTTATTTATTGCCCCAAATTAACAAAGGAGTAATGATTGAGCACCGACAAATTTTGTCAACAAAACCAATTATTTTGGTTCATGTGTTTGTATAAATTATGCAAATATCTTTTGTTGTTGTTATTGTTGTAATTGATTTTATGCGTGTCTTTCTGTGGGACTTTTGAAGGTGTTTTGTTTACCTAAGTATCTTTATTTTGAATGAGGAAATAAGTGGTTTCTAAGACTATTTCAAAATTATGCAAAATTGCTCTTCTTTTCATGTCCTTATTTTGAATACATGCAGCAATTCAAACAATTGCGGTCTTGTCATTCAAACATAATCTGAATTTCAGATTTCTGGAAATTAAGACTGAATCATTTGAAATGTCATTAAATTTTTATCTTTTTTTATCATTTAGAATATACATGGTCAAGGTAAAAATCCTGAGAAACCGTAAAACACCTCGACACATTACGAGAAAAAGATATCAAAATATACCTACTAACCAAAGACACGACGATAAAAACTACATAAATTATAGTAATACCAAAATTAATCGATCAAATAAATTTACGATGGAAACCTTGCTTATCTTAGCAGAACCTTAGTTTTAATTTTATCGCTTACCACCTTTAGCCGTTGACCTAAGAGTTGGTACGTAAAGTACACTCTAGTGCCACAATCGTTCGGTTTACTGCATCGTTTCACTTTTAACGCTATAACGTACACTATAAAGTGAGGAGCACAAACGCACCATCGACTCTACACTAGGTATCTTCTGATGCTGATGAAGCACATTTAAATATAGTCCTACATATAAACTGAATTTAAATTCATTGAATCTGCAATTGTTGTTGATCGGTGTTGCAGTCTCTTAGAGAAAATCACTAATTGAATATTGTTTCCGATAATAGTTTTGTCTAGAGTTGTTAAAAAATACATGCCTGGCTATCTCGTAAAGTAAATTTTTTCGATACCTATCTCGTAAAGCTCATTTAAGGGTCTCTTGCTTTCAGTCCGTTATATCCAAAACATCGGAATAATGAAACGTCTCAAAATACAATTAAAGTGTACCGTCGGCGATAGTTAACAAGAGCAGTGAGGCCCTAATGACACGGATTAAGACGTAAAGATAGGGAGAGATACGTCATTACGGGACCCCAAACTCATGCATCTATGGATGTCGGCTCTCATTAGGGAGATACGCCTTCGACCCGGTTAATGATGCTCCCTAATGGAAGCCAGATACATAGATACCGACATCTGCATACAAACGCCTCTTGAAATGCTTTTTAAGCGACAATTATATGAGGCATGTTTTCTGTCTCATAAGTTTGATTTAGGAGGTCGACTACTAGTGGTAGTAGGTACTAATTATCGTTTTTGTTGTTAATAAATGTAGATGCATAAAGGTATTTAAAAAAGGAGCACATGTTGTTAGTAAAGCGCGTGGTTATCATTCAATTTGTGACTCATTTTGTAAGTTTTCTCATATTCTTATAATTCATCATTTATTTTATAGACTTTTCTTTTAGTACCTAGGTAAAGAAATAAGACTCTAATCTCATAAATAAAATCTTATCAATTGAAAAATATCTTCAAGACAGAAGTGAAAGAAAAAACAGAGACTCTATAATCATGATCAGTACAGTTGTGCCAACATGACGCTACAACATCCCTCCTACAGCGACGCACGCACACAAGCGCAGCTCGGCCAGTCTGAGCGAGTATGGATTAGCGCGGGCTGCCGCGCGAGCGAACGTCACAAAATGGCGGCCGTAAAAACAAGTGAAGAGTGAGTTACGGTCGGACGCGGGTCGAGGGGGCCGCGGGCGTGGGGAGGGGGGCGACCTTCCGACCAATGGCGCTCCGCTGAGCGAGCAACGCAATTCGCCCGCCGACTCTGCTCTTTCTTTTATGGCCGACGTTGTTTTTCTCTGGCGCGCTTTTTCCTGATTTTTTTTTGCGGGAAATTGTTTTGTTTGCTTTGTAGGGAGCTACAATGTATATTAAAGTATTTTCTCGTGTTTCGTTTAAGCATAGGTACCGTTCATGTTTTCCTTATTGCGATAGCTGCACCTATTAGGGCAAAAATACGACACTTTCTTTTTTACAAAATGTGTTTCAACTACTTAATATATTTTTTAAACTTCAACTATAACGTGCTCTACTTTTAGGAAGTCAGTTGTAATTGTTTCTTTATGAGACGAATTTATTTCATATCCATGGTCAAATTTCATTAATCAGTATAAAATACTGAGAAACAAGAGCAAAATTACATAATACATTAGGTAAGAAAACTAATTTACAGTTAATGTAAGCATCTACTAAATAGTGGAAACACTGTACAGTAATAAGCGTTGTGCCTTATTAGTGCAGAACAATTACAGCTCTATAAACATCTTTGGACGTTGTAGGTGACGAATAGCAATGTTATGTTAATGTTACCCTTGAGCGGTCTTTTACAGCGATGAGGTGACACTTGTCACGTGCAACAATCTGCATACCATTATCTGTTCTGATAAAAATATAATCAAAGTTTTTAATAGAACCAGTGATTCTTCTAAATTATCCCGTCGAGGATAAAAACAATGAAAATAAGTTTTATTTTTCAAAAAGAGGAGAATAAGTAAATTAGAATATATTTCAAAGAATTTAAGATAGCTTCATAAACCTATTTTGTTTAAAAATTCCAAATCTTAGCTATAAAATTAATAAATTCTCCATCGAAGCGACGGCACATAACCCAGCGTTCGAAACAAAATATAACCACCTAACAAAAACAAAATGAGACATCTCTGCTTAATCCTCAGAGCAATAAAAAGTAAAAAGTTATTAGTTGGAGCGAGGAACTCATCGGGAAAAGTTGCAGTGTAATAATTTACTTAAGACAGGGCCCGTCTTAACGTCGCGTAATATTCTACACTGACATATTTATTGTTTTCGGAGGGGCGGAGGCTTCCCCATAGGGGAACCAGGCCGTACCTTGCTTCATAGCAGGGGATGCAACAAAACACGACAGCAAGATAAAATATTTTGATCCCCGATACAAGATAAATATCTTGTCCTAAAAATACCAAGGTGCAGAGTGAATAGTTTGGTAGGTAATTATTTTCTCAGATTCAGGAAAAACGGTGGCAATTAATCAGTTGAGTTTTTACCTGCTATATTGAGATGTTTGATTTTTGTAGACATTTCTGAGTATTCCTTTAATTATTTAATAGAAATTTTACGAGTGTAGATAACAATCAGGATTTGCATTATTTTTATTGTTGCATTTTTGAGAGGAGTCATTTTGTTTGGGACTATTTTTGTTACCATGTTCTTAAGGATTAGGTATACAGGTATATGAAGATATAATCTATATGTCTGCTTGATAAAACACTCTGATGACAATAATACTTTAAGTCCATAATTTAATATCAGGTAAATTCAGTCAATGAATAAATCAATTAGCAATATCCATTACATCTTCCAGTTTAACGAGTAAATAAGTATTAGATCTCAAGTCCAACAATTATTAAAATAAATATTCTATTGTTTTGTAAACAAAAGCATAAAAGACATTCATAATGACACATTTCTCAAGTACGTTTTTAATAATTTTTATAAGAAGTTCCAATATCATCTCAATATTTATTTATTTTATTTAATACAGAGGTGAGGTTGTTCTACAACTGTCTTTATTATTCCCATCAATTAGTGTAGCTCACACTAACATATTTAAAACGTTATTTTAAAGGTGTCCGTGAACATGCCTGTATGTTTAAAGGCGTGTTTATACAGGCGTGTGTCAGCTGCAAAGTAAAATTAAAAAGCGGACGCGAAGGAGCTCTGTAGGGGCGTCAGTACATGTTGATATAGTTTTTAAACATAACGATTATAAATAAATTTGCATTTCAATTCGATTTGAAATATTTTAGTATTCATTTGAAGGTTTAATTGTTGATCGACGGGTCTACGAATTTGCTACGAAAATCGTAGCAGTTTAATTTGGTTTAGATAGGTCCATTACTATGTACTTGTGTTTTTAATTTTTAATTATTATTTATAACAATTATCCCAAATATAACAGGAAATATAAGTACGCGTTCGTAACTGGACAAAAAATATCTCAGTGATTGCGATGCACAGTATTTTACGACAAGATTTTCTTCCGACGTAACTTCAGTTTTTCTTTTGTTTTCCTAGTTTCTTTTAACTTATATTATAGTAATAAAATATAAGTCTCACTAAAGAATAGTAATGCATCTGGCAGCCCTGGTTGAGCAATGGCGTGGGGCGTCGGGTTCATTGACCGGCCGCCCGCGCTGCTCTGAAATATCGCCTTGCAATATCTCGCTCTGCTTAATCCAAGCGCCGCGCCGCAAGTCTGACCTAACCTTTATAAAAATTTATAATAAGCTAGCACATTTATAAAAGCTATAATATCAAAGTTATAGCATAATGAAAGTGAATAGATGCCGTGTATTTGTAATTAAACGGCATCCGAGCGTTTGTTGAAAATCCTATATTAAAATACACAATTTTTCTCTCGCTAATGTAAATTATTATGTGTTCGTATTTAAATATAATTTTATAGATACTAATTTAAACAAGATGCATTCGCGTATATGACATACCAGAATAATTTTGGTGCTTTATTTTTTAATTCCTTTTAAAAGTATTAATTAGCTAGAATACCTTTTTAAAACACTCATAAAACTAATGAGGACAGAGACGATTAAGTCATTAACGAATAATTAAAATAACAGGTTTTACGTAAAACATGATAATAGTGTAAAACTATGAGTCTTGTTTTCATAAAGCAACCTCTAGGAAAAATAGAAATAATTAAAAGAATATTAAGTTTGAAAATATTTAAATAATGAAACGGCCAACCATGTAGTATGTATTATTTTTAAATATTATACAATATGACAGTTGTATATTTAAGCTGAAATCTTAATCAAGATAGTAGAGACCTCTTACTTGGTAGGCACAGTTAACTCAAATTTATCTTTAAAGATTCTATCTGCAGTACTTCTTGATTAGAAAGACGGCCTAAAAGCTAGCTAGGTACTAAGCTATTAGTATAATATTTAGTTTGGTGTTACCTACTCTGTAATAAAATAACGCTGAATATTTTATCATCATTAAAAAAACACATTAATCTACCCAGTTCTGAATTCACTAAAATATTCACGCAATTCACATTTAGATATCACTTGTTTTAATATGTGTTAATTGTATAATTATGTGTCTGTGAACTATGTGGGTTTGGCGTCAAGATAAAATAATTTCTACACTTTGGTAGTGAAGTACGTGGAAATATTTAACTGAGGAATTTTGACTTTGTCCTTAAAAAATAGTGGCACATTTCTGCACGAAACATATTTTGTGGAAATGTTGTTCATAATTTTTGCTCTATTTAGCAATCGCGGTTTGTCTCTTATAGTTTTTTTCAAATGAAATTAAACATAAACGTATGTATGTCACATTATAAATGTTGTAAATCTTTTCGTAAAAAGAAGTCAACTCAACAAATATGTAGAAAGAGAACAAAGTCCATTGTTGGTTTGCCGTTGTTGTGTCAGCTGTAAAACATAGTGTAGGTAATAGACGTAGTTCTTAAAAGCTATTAGATAACTAAGAACTAAGTGACTGGAATTTTCGAGATTATAAGTTTTGAGGTCGAATATCGTTCTTCACTGTTAAAAGTCTTTTCTGTTTATTTTTTATCTACCGAAGTTAGGTATGTCAAATACCCAATAACCCTTGCTGACAACTCGTAGGAATATTAGTGAAGGTTACCGACTCATTCGCCTTGCCCATTTGCCTGAGTCCACAGTCTACACAATACATGTAAATTGTTCGAATAATAAAGTAGTCACGTCATCGGGTCCTGGCACAAAGTAGGTTGCCGGAATACTACTACCACGATCGAATTAAGACGTTTTGCAAACCACAAGAAATACTGGACCGGACTCGTTCGTTATTTACATAGCTACTAGCCTATAAATAAATACCGGCCCTCTCACACACACGTGCACAAAATGACGTTGTTTTAACTTTATTTTATTTTTAAACGCGCGAGCGGTGGAGCGCGCGCCGGCTGTAATTTCGCGGTGGTCGCGGCGCGCAGGCGTTTACGCACGCCGGACCAAGATGGCGGCTGACTCGTTCTAAAAAGTTTAATTTATAAATTTCGAATACGGTGTTACGATATATCGATAAGCGAACAAGCCATTTTCCATGGGAAATCATCGTTGTTTGGTATAGTGCGCCGTCTGCCTCTTATCGCTCGTTTTGCTCGGACATTGATTTTCACAGAGTGCTACATGAGTATAGTTGCATGTTTATAACTTCATTACACAGTTATGACTCAGAGTCATTATGTGCCAGAAGAATTAGGAGATTTATGGATTGCTAGTGAGTAATTTTTATGATTATGATGTTACACTTTTTATAAGTGCGCAGGAGTCTTTTCACTCTGAAGTTTTTAATGTAAGATATTCACTAACATTGAACATTATAATTTATTTACACTCATAGATTTATTATTTTACTCAAGGATTCTGTCAATTTTTGTCTATAATATATTATTTACTGACGAATATCTGAATAAAAAAAATAAGTAGGTACCTACATATTTGAAACCAAGAAGAAGAAAATTTAAATAATTATGCAATATCTTTAGACAGATAACATTAAAATATTTACATATTTCCCCACTTAAGCTTACAAATCGAAATTTAAAATATTAAAATATGCAAATCAGATGGACACTAATCTGGTTACATGACTATACCTATTTTTTTTGTTTTGTTGTTATTAAGTTTGTAAGATCAAACTAAGATTATATTTTCTCAAGATTACCATGTAATCGGCAAAAAAGGGGAGAAATAATATGTAAATTTTTCGTTTCTTCTTTTTATTTTTCTGATAGACAAATCTCCTGGTATTTACTCGGTGCATTCAACAATATTCTTGCATGCGTTTATACATCTGCAAAAATATCAACCAAACCCATATCCTATTTTCTTCCAGACAATATAGTACGGGCAAGTAATACTGCAGTCCATTTTCTCGCCATAATATAGTGGTCGCCTTTTACGATTCCCAGTGGACTGGCTTATTATAGGCCGACGTCTCTTTTACTTGAAGTTTTGTTCAGAAAAGCTAAAACCTTTTTGTAATTTCATTTTGTAACTGATAGAAGATTTGCTAGGTATGTGAAATATACGTTTTTGTTCGATAATAATTTGCCATTAAAATATATTTTTTAACAAGTTTGGAATTGAAATACAGCCAGTAGGTTGACTCCATTATCCAACTGTTTATCATTACCTCACGTCGCTGCAGTCAGAATAGTTTACTTCATTACAGCAGTTTAATATCTATTTTCCAGTATTCCAGTCTAATATTGATTGATACATAATCTTTTTGTACATAAGATTAAAATGAAAGTAACAAAATCAGAACTAGATAAAATTCATATACTGAAATAACTATGAGATTTTTGTGAAAATAGAACCATTTTTTTCACTTGAAATGATAGACAATCTTAACTATAAACATATCGACTTTAATATGGGTGCATAGGTATGTGCAGGATATAGGCATCTACTTAGCATATATCGTACTTAAGTATGCCACTTCGCGTCGTGACTAAGCTGAACACAACATTGCTTTATCCGCGCCCGCGCAAGCCTCATGCGAAGCGGCGGGCTTTCATCTCAAAGGGTATTTATAGTTTCTTGTCGGGTAAGTCGATCTTGAGACCGTCTTCCTAGTTTTCGTTTACCTCTTATGTGGGTGTATGCAATTTTGAATAACAAAAGAGTATCGATTTTGTTCGAACTATCTGTGGAAAACGGGCACTGAAATGTTGAGGCACTTAGCGAGCAAAGAAAATTCGAACTCTCTTGAATTTTGTTTTAGTTGGTTATCGTGGACTTGTGTTAAAACTTCTTGGTTCTTTTAAGTTAATTCTATCTGTAAGAAAAAAAAAAATACTTGCTTCGTGATCATTGCTATCAGGAACAGAAAACTTAATGTTTAATTTTCCACGACTTAAACTCGTGAGGAATAGTGTCGTGTTGCACGTTTGAGTAGCGAGGTGGCATGTATCCGTTCAATGTCAGTATTTGCAAAATCATTGAATGTCATATTATTTAGTAACCCATGCACCTACTGCCTCAGATTTTTTTTACCTTGTCATACTATTTTCGTTTTCAATCACATCTTCATTAAATTAAGGAAATAAATCGTTTGTAACCAATTTTCCTTTTGCCAAGAAATTGCAATACAAAGGTAGGAATGACTTCACCCTACGTTCGAACATCCTACGTGCTTTTAACATCGGTCTAAATTCGTCGTGAGTGCGGTGGAACCTACGTGCTCCTTGGTATGGTAAAATTTTTATCGCAAGCCCGTTATCGTGCCGATCATAAATCTGTTTTCGAATCGTGAGTCGCCATTGCTGGCGTAGCGTTGCAAGCCCGTATTGAAAGCTGACACACAAAATTGGACCGTTTCGAGCGAGCAATAAAGTGTAATTTAGTATCGCCAGCGACCTTTATTTAGCGCATTTGGGATTCCATAAGGTTTATTGTCGCATTGTACGTAAGTATTTGCCAATGCACGTAAAATGCTAGGCGAGGTTCTCAAAACGCCAGACTTATTTACGGTCTAAGAGCGTTGTCGTTCAGTGCGCCCGTATCCGTAACTTGGAGAGATAATGGCCACCCCTGAATTATGTCTTTGAATCTTTTAGACCGCAAGGTGAAATATACTTGCGTAGCTACAGAAATCGTACTTGGAATTAAGTTTATTCTATACGGTTTTTTTTCAACCTTACTTGACAGAAACACCTGACGAAATATATCTCTAATACTCAAAACCTAACTTTACATCGAAACTAACAGAATATTGATGTGTTTAGGTACATATTTGTTAACATTCTTGGTGCTTGGACTTGGGAAAGCCGAATACAATAATTCTTAAAACAACTAAAACTGTTAAAAGTATTCAAACTATTTCTCATGAAACCTTTACCACTCAAATTCCGTTACATGTAGCTAAACCTCTGTAGGCCTCCACAGATAGAATTAAAATTATATCCGAAACATTCGATTAAATGTACTCTGACTGATTACAAACCTCTATTTTGTAATGAAGTGGTTAACTCGTTGACATTGAACTGGAAACAGTGATTGGAACACGTAAAATTAACATAGTGTGTAAGTCAAGCGTTGGATAAGAAATCACTCAAGAAAAAACATCGGTGTTGTAATAAGTGCTTATTTTGAAGTAACCACTGATACTATCAAAGTTCTAATGACAGTCATAAACTCGATATTACCGTTATAAAACTATTAGGCACGTAATCGATACCTCCAAAAGAGGTACAGACGCTGTTTTACGAAACTCGGTTCTGTCGGAAACGGTGTCTATTACACTACAGCAAAGGTAGGTCTTTACTATACTTAGAGATTTATACGAGTGCCCGTCGAGGTATTAATTGTGAGACTTTATTGGCACAGTCAATAACCATTTATTGCTTTCTCAGCGAGAGTCAATTACGTTGGATTAACTCCACGATGAGTTTGTAGGTGTGAAATAACCACTCACGTAAGTACATCCCTAACCCCACTTGTACAAGTGTTTGTTTAGTAGTATGGTTACAGTAATTAAACAACGAAATTGGATTGATAGCGAACGCGTACCTACGTGTTATAACACAATGTGTCCCGTAATGAAATGTAATCAAGCGTTAAATTAAAATCTTTTGGTTTATCAAGCTTTTGTTGGGAGGTTCAGCTGAACATGTATTGTTTTTGCGTTTATAACGTGTTTTGTTCAATACATTTATGCGAGTTGTTTTTCGAATGAAAAGAGCCGTGGTAGGAATATTTTGAACTCAGCAGAGAAATTTGCATGTTTGGACAATTGTGAGAGTAAAAGACTAGCATTTGTAGTCAAATTATAAGTGTAACACTTTCGAAAACTTTTTAAATTAATGGATCTGGGAATCTTTTATGAAAAATAAGAACAGATATTGTCTTTGAACGTGAAGACAACCTATTTTAAATACCTCTGTGGAAGATACTTGATCTTCTACCGCATTTCAAAACCTCCGAGGTCAAAATTTATTATTAACAGTTCACAAAAATAGGCAGCTATCACATTACAGTACGAAAAAATCCTTTAAGAACCGCGTCGTTAATCCATCAGAAAGTTTCAGCCGTGGTTTACGACATCCAAAACTGAGTAGCCGTCTAACCAACCTATAAAAAATTGTGCCCGAAATGTTTGATTTATTATAAGATCTAGTACAATTAGTTGGTGCGGGCCACTGAGGGATTGATTTATGGTGATTCATAGTCATCGTGGCCAAGCCTGCGATCCATCCAGTAATTCTATTTTATGACAATTCCCCTGATGAATGACTCCGTGCGGTTTTTGACGCCATTTTAGATTGAGTTGCTCGCGTTGTGGTTGCGTAGCGACAATTCTAGGTATGAGAGAGTTGAGAATGTTGTGAAGGCATGAAATTGTAAAAAATGTGGTAAAAATGATTTGCTTAGTTATAAATGAATTCTTAGTATATTTATTAGAACGTTTCACTAATACTTCGCAAATGAAATATCGAAGAATTGGGTAAATTAAATTGGTTACGATTTATTTTTTGTTTTATATAAAATTGTGTAAATAGTACCTCAGCAACTAAAGCTGGAATTAAGGTACATGTTCAGTACATAACTAACGTATGTAGGTATATGAGTGTTGATGTAGTTCCCTAAATTAACTCATGTTTGATGTTGTTTTGTTCCCACCTCATTAAAGCCATTAAAATGCTCTGGTCAAGGCTGGCACTATGTGTTACAGCTTTTATTATTATCGGCCTGTAAAAATGCTAGGGACTAAACATTTTTTGGAAACCATAGAACTGTGTATGTAGGTAGGTACTCCATTCATTAAAAATAATTATAAATGAATAGTGCCAGTTACTACGTTTCCTTCTATTACAAGCATAAACATTTCCTTTTTTGTACCATGAAGACTAAAAGTATTTTGCGAAACGAAAATGCCATTTACGTCTTCCTTAAGCAATGACTGTATTTTATACAACAACAAATACATTTTCCTCAACCGATAGATATTTTATATCGTTAACACAACTTTCCCTCACTTACTCGCCCAATAAAAATAAATACGATATTTTCTCACGGACAGTCGCTTACGAGTTTCTAAACACAACCCACTTCGATACCTGCACTGGCTTTACACAACCAAAAAGCTATAAATGGGGCTCTAAACTTAACACTTACACATAAAGAGATCGGAGGTACATACATGTCTGATACCGCGACGCCGGCTGTCGTCGCCTTGCCGATGTCGATAAACAAATCGTCGAGTTCACTCAGAGGGCCCTCTATCGTGACAGTAAAAACTTAACTATCCGGTAACACGAACACACCTGAATATAAATCACAACCACCGGTAACGGACTTATCGAAATATGTACGACACGATCGCTCTTTATGAAACCTTTTCACGCTCGCTATAACCACGCAGTACCAGTAAACCACTATCTAAATTATTGAAATCACGCACGGCACTGTTTCGCTGGAATGCCAAACTCTAACTATTCCAAATTAAATCAGTTTAAGGCCCAAAACGAAAGTAAAAATAACCACAAAAGCCAAAATATTTCTCCAGAAAGAGTTATTCCAACATTATGCAAATTTCACCCTATGGTGTTTAACGAATTGGACGAAAGATAAAAGAAACGATAATTCGAACGTTTTTGTTGATTTCGGGGTCGTTTTGTCTGGTTTTTCAAGACTTCAAATAAAGGCGCAAGTAATTTGCCTAATGCGTATCGATAATTTATGTAAAGGTTACGCAAGTCCCTGCCCTTTGTTAGACTATAGTTACACTTTCGGTTTCAGCGTACTGATTTGCATAACAGGGTGCGAGCACAATGCTTGGACACCCTTCTTGCACAATACTTTTTAGTTTCACTTTTAACGTTTCATTGTTGACATTTTGTGCGAGTAATAAATAAATCAGGCGCAAATTTATAAGGTCCAGTATATGTGCAGGACAACAATGTTGCCTTATGTCGGATGCGAGTCCTTGGGAACTTGGCTCGTTTATGTGACGGCCAGTATATACGGTGATAAAGGCACTGTTATGCGTTAACGTGCCGTTCTGTCGTGAGAACGTTCAGTCCTGTAAGATTAACCTCAGACATTCCAGCGATAGAGCTCGTTTACTGTGAACTAAAGCTAGACTAAGTACTTGTATTTTCAACGTTTGTTTATGTGTAACTAATTTGTTTTTAATTAAACAATAAACATAAACTTTGAATAAGTGGTCATTGATGGTAAAATGGTTGAAATAAATGCCAATAACACACGTCATTATGGCGTGTAATATCGTTTTACAACTTTAAGGCAATAAATAAATTGACTGCCGTTTGTACATTTTATTACGATTTAAAAGTCGATGACTGTTTGAGACGAATAATTGATTTACGCCGGTTATTAATGTTAATTTGATATTATCGTGTTAAGTAACGCTTGTAAATTTTTAGTTAGTAGTTTTTTACATCATACATTACAATGGGATTTGATTAACGCCTTTTGTTCTTTAACAATCGTTTTGCATTATAGCTGCAAATAAGATACGCGTACGTTTTTACAGTTGCGTCGTCTGAAGATTTTTATGTGCTCTCCGTATTAAAAATGTAAATAAGATTTTTGTTTTAAATATCAGAACAAGTTAATAAAAACGTCATATCTAAAAAGAGGCCACAAATGTCATTTCGAAACCAAAATTACATTTCATATTCCATTTTATTGCACCTCTCTACAATAAGTTTAGTTTCAGATGACAGAACGAGCGTCTAACACATTTTAAGTCCAGTATTTATTGCTGGAGATTATTTTTACTGTTCCGTCATACACCAATCATAATTAGTGGGCAAGAAGCAACGGTAGGCATCTTACAAGTATATCATACATATGTTAATGACCGGACTTTTCTACAAATGTTTTAGTCTTTTAACCGTTTAACACGTGTTAATAACTAATAAAACGCTTTAATGGTACATAAAAAGTTGAGATTTATAACGTATAGGTAGTATGCATTATGATTTGCTTGACGCGTGCTCGCTTAACAACGTTATTTAATTCAACGTTAAAATTTCATTGGCTTTCACTGCAAATGGTTACGATTGCAGCGGCAGTGAAATCTAATAATCTGTGTTATTATTGCTGTGTTATGCTTATGATGGATGGTATTTTTGTCTGTTTCCTAGATCTTATAGTTTGTTTCACTTCTTTTTTGGACTTTGATCTATTTTATTTTAAAATTTATTAGCATAAAGCATACGATTATAATTACAATCTCTTAATTTACCTACTAAGAGTAAAATAGTGAAAATTATTTTTTATTCCCCTTTACATTCAAAAGAGTTAATGTAAAATAATGAGTCCCCAAAAAATGGAAGTAGCTCCTCTTTAATTCCTTTCTCAAACAATGAAAATATTTTAAAATCTTATCTAACTACCACGTCTCACCATCAACAAAACCCCTTTGAACATTTATTATATGTATCTGCTTACATATTAAACCACTTAAGCGTTCAAGGTGGGCAGGACGTGTTTTGAAACCCAATCAGAATGTTCCCAAACATTTGGATAGTGGGCAGTATAATATCGATAAATTGTTCGCCTCCATAATGTTCCAAACATCGTGAGGTGGGAGGACTTGATAAGGGCACGGACCTTTTGTATGACTCAGGCAACGATGCATAGTAACAATAAAATAATAGGATTCATATTTGATTCCAATATTTTTTGCTGAAATAGGTGCTCCAATTTAATAAAAAAAACCTGTAAAGCTGGTTCCAGTTCTGCATCCATTTTGAAAAGACGCAACAAAATAGATTGGTTTAATCGTTTTCTAAACGTCAATTAATATCACAGGAAACTTTTGATTAGGTATACTAGCTTTTTCATCGATTTTTATTTTATATAAATATGCATGTTTTCATAAATGCACTTTTGTTTCCTATTATTGAGCGTTACTAGTTAGTTTCAAGCTTGCCTCTATAGTTTGTCCGCCTCTCTGTAGTTCGTCGCACCTAATCGCCCACGGTCGTGCAAAGGGACATGTAGCGGCGTGGGAGCCGGCATCTGGAGCGGTTGATCTGGCGGAGCTCGTAAACGAACCGAATTAGTGCCTCCAGCCCCGCCCGGACTGGGGAAACAAAAACCAGATTTAAATATAGAGTCGATGTTATATCCGTACCCTCTCTTGTTTCTTGCCCACGGCTAGTTCGGTATCTCTAATCTACTCACAAAACAAAACCTATATGCACTACTTGAATTTTGAATTGTATTAAACTCATTTGCTGAAACATGTGGAAAAGATTCTGAAAAAGTCAGCCTGAAGCTTTTTTGCCGTATTTCTGTGAATTAAACATCTGAAACCTAAGTTCAAAAATATTTTCGTTTTATACACAAATTTTGAGTTTATCTTTTAATTTGATATCCAAACATGCCTCAGAAAAAAAATATGAAATAGTTTAAGAGCTCTACCACCAAGATATATGATTAAGATAAATTATTTATTATGATTACGAATTGTGATTGAACCTATATAAGCTTCACATCAATGTCGTACACAACCCTCAAGTGACCAATTAACTGTAAAATTATTATATACCCACGTAGGGATTATTTCAACTTTCCCATCAAATATAAAACTAAATTAAAACATAGAACACCCCTATAGCTCCGTCACAGTTTGATTTTTTAATGGCGGCAGCGTCCATTTTAGGGTTAAGTCAAAATTGTATGGGAAAGGGTGGCGTTGTGGCACAGTGCGGGTTATTACTGTAATCACGGAGGGAAAATATTATACGAACGGATTACATGAAAAAGAAGTATGTTTCGATGTACGTTCGTTCATACAAACTAAGTAGGAAAATTCGTGAATATTTAAATATATCGTTACTTTATATACTAAAGGATGAATGAAAAGGATTTTCAAAAGGATGAACGCACATTATGCTTTCATCCTTTTGAAAAGTAAGTTGCAGATGTCATTGCCTAAAGCCAAAAACAAAATCAATCCAAACTTCATACTATATCTTTCACCTAAAGTTTAAAGTTGGCTAAACATCCAATATAACAACTATACGTTTATGATGTCAACTGTATCAAGTATAAGCGATATTTTATAGTACCTACCGCATAATATAATGCGGGATGTTTAGTTTATGTGGGATGAATAATGTATGAAACAAATTTAAATCTCAAAAGGCGAACGCATCACGGACCATTTCCCCGGAACTACGAGTTAGCCAAAATTATATCTATCTCAGAGATAGCGGTGACATCAAGGGGGAACGCCCGTCTTTTTATTATTTATGTAATATTTTGCAATTTTTTTAAACATTAAGGGTGGGTCCCCTCACTAAAGGGTGGGCCGGCCTCAATGAATTTATAGTCCTTTGTAGATAAACATATCAATTTGTTAGTGTTTTGTTAGTCACATAAATATGTGATACAATTGTTAACGTACATACTGTCAGTCGTTTGGATGACTCCGATGGATGCACTCGGAATTAAGAGTGATTTTATAACTGGTGCTCCAATTTAAATATAGTTTGATAAGTGAAAAGTGTAATTCAAACTGTCTCTGTTGATTGTGAAACATTAGGTTTAGATAGCGATCAGAATTACTGTTTATTGTTTGGTGTGAACGGGGTAAGTGATCGAATATCAGCATCGTATTTTTTAATTGTGCTACAACCCTTCCAGTTTCACTCTAATTACGTCTTGAGATTGACGTATAGTTTACGCTTATGTAAATAAACGTCGGTTTACAACGGCGTTGTTTACCGCGCGCATGCATCTCTTCCGCGTTCAACAGTATCCGCCAACCACTTCCTCGCTGGGGTAAAAAAAATCGGAATCCAAACACTAACGCCGTAATCTCCGAGCGACTTTACCCATGAATCGATTGAAAAGCAAGCGAATAAAATCGATTTTCCCCCAAATTGAATAGTCGTAAAACGTAGGTAGCAGCTGTTTTAATGTCCAGATTGTTTACACGGCGGCGTCACGAGTGTAAACGCTTGTCGATAATTGATGATTTGATTTACAACATCACTAAACAACCGGTGTTTGGGCGATCGCGATACGTTCGCCTCGCGCCTTTGAATGGAACAGTATTACGTATCTAATAGCCGTAATATACGCAGTTGTGAGTATTTATAGCTGGGAGAAAATACATCGCCTATAGGATCTGAATACCTTTTGTCAGATTCCTTGCTGATTTACAATCAAAACTCGGGATAAACAGGTACTTGACTGGTTTCCCCACATTCTTTCAAGCAAAATTGATTTGAAATCACAGACAAAATTTTTATACTCAATAAAACTGCACTGCTGTAACTAAACTATCATTAAAAGAGTTTTATTACTTAGCAGTCTTGTTTTCAATTGCTGTAAATTTCTAAACACTGTAAGAACCAGAGAAATTGATGACTAACAAGCCAAGTTGTAGTTTTAATGCAAAAGGTGAGTTAGGTAACAGAATTGCCATTTTATAGGACCTAACATGCCAATGGTTATAATATATGTTGACTTAAGAACTAAAGGTTCACCTCACCTTAATATAACGCGTTTACTTGGAGTGAATTTCAATTTCATTTCTTCAATTACAATAAATAACTTGCACTTACACTCGCATATCTAATTATCTCAGTTGATATTGGTCGCATTATTTTAGTATGGAGACGTATATGACTGCCAATATGTTTAGGCGAATTAAAAAAAGGGTTTTTCTTATTGCCACATGCATGTTAAGGAGGTATTAGTCACTAGTACTAAGACACTATTTAGTAAAAAAATCTTGCGCGCTTTTGTTCAGTTTTTGTCATCGCGATTTTCAAAAAGATTCTTCGTGAACTTACGTTTCCGTGTTTTAAAAGGCTTGTCATTTACCTAGGAAAGGTTAATTTGATAGTGTTTACAGCTTAGATAGCGGCATGAATTAAACTGTAGTTTGACCCTACCTTGAACAACCCAAAGCAAAATGAAAATGTTGATTAATAGCCATAAGGTATACAACCTGCAATCAGCTGGAAAATGCGGAAAATTTCTCTTCTGAAGATAAATAAATCAAACAACGTATAGTACTAAATATCTCTTAGACCATGTGCTGACTTGCAGAATAAACGTACGCCGGTGCGTTATTCCAGCCATTAGTTTTATGACTGTAAGCGGCTATAGGAAAATAAATTCGGTCACGTAAGAAAATCGACATTATGCTTAAGATTTTTCTTACGCAGCATAAACGTCTCATTTGAACATTAAAAATAAAGGTTTGAAATGAATCCTAATGAAACCTGTACTCACTTTATAGTACCTACATTAGTGAAAGAATTTCTCATGCATTTTCAAGCGAAGCCAACGTGGGTACTGGCTTCGTTGAAACAGGTCCGTGCTACGGAGGTCGAAGGGCCGCGAGCGGGTGTAGATTACATTAGGCAGGCAGGCACGCTCGAGGCTCTCGAATACAATGCGTCAGCCAACAATGAAATATTAACGAATATTCGCACTCAACCATTAAAAAACCGTAATCAAGCGATTCAAAGTTCAACGGCCATAGCCGTGCTCTCGTAAACGGTAAGCGGCACCTATAAATTTTATACGATAAACAAAGAAACAATCGCGTTGTAGTAATGTCAAACTTTTGCGGTAGGTTATGGAGCATTGTGAGTCCTTCCGTGTGGTTTTATGCATTTTTTATAGTGTCGCCTTACACGGCCGCGATTGGAGCAAATTAAGGCGGCGCCTATTCGTCGCTAGTGGCGCACGGCCGTCGAGCGACGCGCGGCAGAATATAGCGCACAACGTTTCGTCACGAGTGTGCAATAAACTTTTATCGCTTGTTCTTTCAAGTATTATTTGACAGTGTTGATGCGTTAAATTGCGATTAATAGATGATTAGCCATTCGGGCGTGCGTTTATAGCGGTCTCGTAATAAATTCACTTTATTGCGTATCAATCACGCGATAGTCGTCGCGGTGGACGCGACTCTACTGAGTTTTGCTTCCACTGGCTTTTGCAGCCGTCCGTAGTAAATATTTCTTTTTATTGGGGTAATAATTTTCACTTGTAACTGGCAACTTTTTCTGCAAATCACTATGCTAAAAAGGTATCTTTGTAGATCATTAAACTTACTAGGTCGTGAACAAGTATTTATATGAATGAAAACTAGAAAAGTGGACATACATACGCCTATGAAAAATACATAATTCAGAACTTTTCTCTTACAATATTATTTCCGACCAGTCTCTTTTATTAATAAATGTACATTAAGTTCGTAATATACCACTGCATCTATTTTAATTTAATCATAAACAAAGGCCACAGGAACACGCGCTATGTTTAGACGCCAAACAAAGTACACTCGCCGGCAAAAGTGGCAGCGAGATCACAACACCTTTAGTTTAGAGTGTCATAAATTCACCGCCATTAATATTTGCTTAACTTACCATAAAGTGAAGTGGCGAACCGCTTCGGGCTGGCCAGTAAAACGTGCACTTAGTAAAGATTATCTCAGAGGTATGTGGCTGTAAATAATCGATGTTACTGCACTATACGTACGTACTGAGTTAATTTATGACTGGTTCTTGTATACCGATTTAAGTAAGCAACTGCCGTGCAACTTAGGCGTTTTCCGTTTCTTGCCACTGTTTACGACGTTTGAGTAAATTAGTGATAATTAAGAACATAAATTATTTAGATATATTATGACTATTTAGTAAAAGTTAGGATTTAATTGTATTTGTTAATGTAAGTATTGGAATTTAGATATACCGATTAAGAAATAGAAAAAAGTTTCATATAAAACGCTCTATTTATCTAACTCTACATTACTACGCATTAGAAAATGCGATGATTGCGTATTAAAAAAAAGTAACATGGCTTTTTTTATTATTTACAGATCTCTCCACAATGGTGTGAAGCCTGAAAAAACAAATTGTAATATCTGCAAGACGTTGCCTAAAAGGTAAGCTCCTTTAAATCCGTATTTTAATGTAATAATTCGACGCCTCGATTTACGAAGCGCACTTTTGGCTTCGAATATACGTTTCAAATATTATTATAGAGTTTTACAAACTAAAGCTAGGCATTTGCAGCATGAATTAAAATAATAAAGAAATAAAACGTAAAACATTTTTAAATATTCTTATATCAAAACGCTTCTGTATCAGAAACGATTTTTAGATAAAGAACGATGTTATCGTATGTTTTATATTGGGCCGCATTTTTTGTATCCGCCATCATCGCAGTAGGTATCTCAAATATGTCCGCCCGGGCACAGACCGTCCTATCACGCATCGAACGGTATCGCCATACTTCTTTCTTTTTAATTTTTCATTCCCCTTCTCAAATCGAGAGAACTCACGCTGCGATCACCCAGCGCTCCCGACGATGTGCGAAAGAGATGGCACGAGTAGTTTTTTTTTCATTACTCTATAGTCGTATCTTGTGTGAGGAAGAGAGACAACAAACAAAGTAAAATGGCGTCGATAGCACGGCATGGCAATGGCCCTGCAGTTGAAATTCTTAAGCACACACACAAAGAATGTTAGTGTGTGAGTTTTGATCGTATTGCTGTTTGGGAGGGCCAGGACCAGCAATCAGGTGTCTTAAACCTTTTTTAACACCATTTTTTTTCTGATATATTAATTTTTATGTAATTATGCATAAAGGTTTTTAAATTAAAATGAAAGATATGATTTTTTTTTAATTTATGTTTTAAATTTATCAAGAATAAGCTTTTCTGATTTTTCTTCAACAAGACAAAAAAAATGTAAATCCTTAGCTAAGTAATATTAGTTCTTAAAGAGATAAGTGCCAAGAATAGTATCTGTTACATGTTTTTAAACTAATTAAACCATTTTAAAAGAATAAAAAACAAAAATAAAAACCATATAAAAATATTAAACTCAATTTGTTATACAAATAATTTCAATTGAGGAATTCACAAAATGTTTACGATCTCTCATGTTGGATGTTAGTTCAATAAAGTTCGTAGAGATGGCGCTTTTCTTAAGAGATGGCAAACTACTAAGAAATGTAGAGCATCTGAGCTCTATGTCTTTTTAATGAATGATTTTGTGGTAACATGCTTATTACTAGTGTAAATAACATTTTTATATGTAGGATTGATATTATTACTAGTATAGGAGGTAAAAAAATGTACCCGATGAAAAGTTCTAATAGTTCTCGTACCTACTGTCTTGTGAGACGATTTTACTGGTGGGAGCTCTACATTTTACTAAAAATTAAGGATAAAGTGTAGCATAGCTTTAATTTGATTTTCAGACAAATATATTGAATAAAAAAACATTGTCTAGTGGATCAGTAAGGATGGAAAAAAATAGTCGGTATTTTAAGGTAGTTTTGGTTCAGTTTTAGTTATTAAAGAAAAAATAAATTAACACTACTAAGGTATCCCCGTATCTCAATATTCGTGAATTTTAGTTATCGAATCAAATTATAAATAATAATTAAAATTGTTAACTGTGAAATCCACGAGTTTTAACTTTTTCGTAGAGTCGTGAATCTTTCGAGCGCAGTAGCTTAAAGCTTCTAAAAGTTCCACACTTTTTGGACAGATGGCGTTATTTTAAGCGGCACTAGTACTGAAATATGTTAAAAAACTCTACCAATTCAAGTGAATTAACTTAAGCTTATGGTTAGATCTAAAGTTATTACATAAATAAAATAAATTTTGCTGAGTTTGTCTTTAGCAAAGTAGGTCCTAATTGACGTATAGACAGGTTTACTTAATTTAATTCAAGGCAGCTTGTAAGTAAGTATTATTTAGCGACCGAATATTAAGAAACATAATTTTGTGCGCCTAAATTATTAGCTATATACGGTAATATAACCCTTGAAGCAGTATAGTGCCTAACGATTTCAACAATGTCATATTTGTATGCGTACATTAGCATAATTTAGTCGTTTCCATCTGAACAATATGAGTAGAAAGTACAAAGGTTCACATTTCTCTGTGAGGATCTAATTAATATTCGGAAAAAAAGTTTATGTTTGAACATTTAGACAGATGAAACAATGGTGTGTTGCGCAAACGCTTCCTAGAAAGGCATGGTGACCCAATTTTAAATAAAAATTCAAATTAGTTTTTTTTTGCTAGCAAAGAGAAAGCTGAGTAATAGCAGTCAGTATGCTTTTAGATTTTATACGTTAAAGTAGTGTTCTGTGTACGAAAATGAAGGAGTTCTGTTTTGTGATAGTTCTGAAAAATAATCTTGATGTAAACACAGGGTGTAAACGAATGCGCGGTATTTGGCTCTACGCCAAACGTATCACAGGCGTCAAAAACAGAAGGCGACGAAGACCGTCTCTAGGTACGTTAATCGTTAAGAATTCTTGTAACTAATTAAAAATTCCTTTGGTTTAGATTAGACGTGACGGAAATTGAAAAAGAAAATATTAAATTATCTAAATTAGTTCCTTTGAATCAATAAATTTGTTTGATCAAAAAAAGCTGATTTGTAACCTACTTTTCAGATTCCCAAAAATAATCTTTAGGACATTTTCTAGTTTCTATGTATATAGGTACATGATAACTTGTATAAGCAGGTACGTAGGTATAACGAATGAATTTTTAATCCAAGATACCGATTTTGAATTCCTCGTGGTGTGTGGTCTCTTCATTTTATATTTTGTCTCAAAAGAACCGCCCAGTCAACAGTTTAATGATCTTAGGTTGCAACTTAATTTACTGCGGTTAATTATCTGAAATGAATGCATGCGAATTCGCCTTTGCAGTTTTTTTAAGATACCCTATCTACAGCGTAGTACTATTAATTAATTTTTGCTGTAGCTAAAAACAAAAAAAGGTGAAATGAGCTGAGTACATGGTACCACACTTTAATAATACCTATAATTGGGGTCTATTGTATTGTTCAGTTATTTTTTTCTCATCCATGACAGGTTAAACAATTATGGTTTGGTGCATTGTTTGTTAGCTAAACAATCATGAAAGATCCACCGTCGAGTTAGATTTACTTATCTAAAGATAAGACTAACTAGGCCCGATTTTAGCCAAATTAAAGTCTCCTACCCCATTTTGCCCTTGGCCAACCCTAATTTATCAACCTCCCTGACGAAAGAGCGGCAAGCCCTTTATTCCACCAATAACGATAAGGCTATTTTGACTTCAATCTTGGATCGTTATCTTCATTATTTTCTGATAATAGAATTGATATTATATCTTTACACATCAGCGCTGTCGTTGGCATGGCATCAGTATTTTCTATTGTGTCCAAATAAGCATAGAAATAGGTCCATACCTTTTTATATTAACTGTAATCTGAAACTTATTTTATTTGATGTTTTCTGCTACACTTTTGTTGCTATGCTCTTGTCTTGCGCAGTTGTGACAGACTACCGAGGGGCATCGGTGTGCTTAAGTGATAAAACAGATACATGTTACATGATGTATTAAAATGATGGAGCATGTATTCTCAATCAACAAATTAGTTCTCAAACAGAGGAAATAATAAGCTTTTTGGGAAATTATTATTGGCCTTAAATATGAAGCGACAAAATAAAATGTAAACTTTTGTTTTTGAGTGTCGGTCGGCAATTTAAAAAGAATAAGTTTTGTACGGTAGTTCACAACGCGGGTGTTCCACTACGGTTGGTAAGTTATGTGTCCGTTTGTCCGCGAGCTAACGAACGCCGTCTTTATTGCCTCGTTACAGCTAATAAGTCTCGGCTATCGTTCACTACTCCAACTTTACTCGTATGTACTGAACCTTATATCATAATAAACCGATTCGCGGTGAACATTTTGTTCAAAATTTGTTGAGTTGAGTTTTGACTTTGGAAATAAATTTTATTACTATGTGATAAAGTGCCATCAGTTAGAAATACAGTGTGATTTTAAGTATAGCACTGGATTTTTTAAATTATATTACAGTATTTACTGTAGAGATTTTTAGGTATACTCGGTTGTGAATACAAAACTTTTAAAGACCCTAAGTAGCAATTTAAAAGTCTCGACGCGTTCTACGAAGCAGTCTGAATAAATTCCATTACGTCCAAGAATATTTTGCGGCGACATGTTTTGAAAACACAATCAATTTAATAAAATATTTCGGGCAGATTTTTATAGCTCCTACAAGAGGGGTGTAAGTGAAAACATGTTCGGAAGCGGAGATATCCACGCAATAACAATAACTCATACAGTTTCGCGCGCCCCCCGCTAGATGGCGGCCCACGGACACAAGTAATCCATTTATTCTCGGGGCGAGCTTTATGTAGCGAACTCTTAAGAGCTACCGCTATATTGTTTTATGTTATTATTTATAAATATTGGCGGTGCGTGTGCCAACGAACTCAGTGGGAATCTTCCAAAAAGCCAACTCCCTCTCACACTAATGGACCTCTACTTATCTAAATTGTCCATAATCTGGTAATTTACTTACGGAGAATTTTTAGTAATAATTAATGTTAATTTCCTAACTTTTGGATGAGGTAACATAAAAGTTAGTGTTGCCGACTACAGTCAGATTACAACAATGTGTAAAATACAAAATTAGCATTAAATTAAATTAAATTTTATCAGTGTTAAAGAAATAAAAATTATCAGTTACTTAATAGCGGTCATATATTTATACAATTAATGAACGGATAAAGGTTTTATAGTTATTAAGAGAAAATTACATTTTCTTATCGCTTTAGGCCTACGAATTACTGAGCCATAGTATGAACAATGCTCATAACGTATTCATTTAGGCGAATAGTGTTCAAACATAAAATGGAATTCAACAATAATTACAGATTTGGACGATCATTTATTTACATAAATGTCACTTCACACGTTACACATCAGTGGACAATAGCGTTAAGTAATAATTGTTCGTTGAGCGTCGGTAAGGCAGTCACATTCCGTCCGAAGTAGGAACAAGAACTCGCCTTAGATATCCGGAGAATGTGAGAAGCAATTACCCGCCGAAAGTGGGAGGGAAGGGGGGAGGTCTTGGAAGTTTCCGACCCTGAGGAATTTTGCGGATGAAACGTTTTAATTGGAATCTCTCGAGAATATTTTGTAATTGCAGCCAGCTAAGAGCTGAGGAATTCGTTTGATATTCCAGTTTGAATTTGAAATTTAGATCACACGTCTTTGTTTATCTTTGTTTTGTTATTAGAATAAATTATGTTTGAAAGTGAGGTTTATGTTAAGAATGTAATTTAATGTTATACTTATTCCGGCAAAATAGATTGAGTTGTTTTTATGTAGAGACTTGTGTTTGCAGGTATTTATAACTTGAATACAATTACCATTTAAGAAATTGCCTTCGTTTAACAAAAAAATATTCTGCTATAACATTTTAAACTGCATTCGGGTACAGTTTACTTTCTTATCTGTTTAATAGCTCTTCATTTTTAAAACATAAAAGCTTTAAACTCTTATCTGGAAGATTTGAAAAGTTTTAATAACTCCTGCGAACAATCCCACCGGCCCTTCAAGACACAACGTTACCCGGCTAAAAGTAATTCAAACAGTACCTACCTATGTGCTATGCAGCCTTACCCCTTGAAATAGAAGAGTGTTAGAACGAATGAAAGAGTTTAGTCGATACTATCTCGGTAACAAAGAAAGTTTTTATTGGCAAAGTTGCCGTTTCGACAGGATTTGATCCGTCTCAGCTTTTCCAATTTAAGAAAAGTAGCAGTAAAAGCTAGCACGAAGGTATTTAGATAAATTAGTTTTGTTCAAATAGAACATTAGATTTTGTTTCAAATACTGATTATGTGTGTGATTTTTTACTATGTTTAGAATGAGTAGCAATTTGAACCAACCTGATTTAAATTTGTGTAAATATCTAATAAAATGTAAGAATAAAATATTTCTGAATTGCATAAAAAATAAATTATTAATAATTGCACAATCGCAGTAAAAATTAAAAGCAACACATTTATTCCAATTACTTGCCTTAGTTCAGCCATACTTGATATTCGCAATCATTTTACAGTAAAAATTAGGTACTCCATGAATACAATAGTTGTGATTGTATTCTGTCGATTGAATGTTTGTAATAATTCTTTCGTCTCATTTCTGCGTTACAATACGGTCTATTTAATACATCGTATTATTTATTTATTTTATATTTTATTATAGAACTATTTTATACCATTCAGTTAGTAAATTGACTCTAAAAGTAGCACCGGCGGTCGGCCTTTCTATTCGAATTTAAATTGGAACATTTATATAATAATGTCTTCGGAACGCCGCTCCGTGCGGCCCCTCCGTTTTTCTCTTTTATAATGTAATTTTCTTAAATCATCTCTTCTGCCCTCCCTTTATCTGCTATACGTATCTGTTCTTGCAAAATTATATTCAAATAAAAGAAGTTTATACTTTGCTATTATTATAGCTACCTAAAAATTTAAATAAATCTGTGGATAATAAAAGAAAACAATTTTAAATAAAAGTAGAGTTGATGGAGTATGTATAGGTTCATAATCTATACTTTATATTTGTTTTGAAACAAATATAGATATGACCCTGCCTATTTTTTTATTAGGAAGCTGAGATAACTTTTTAAAAGTAGGTAAATATATGAGACCTTTTTATAAATTAATTAAGAGGAGTAGGTAGACAACAGATATTAAATACAACACTTAGTTACCTACTTAAATAGAATATTTACAGTTTTTGTTTTAGGTGTCAGTCGCTTACAGCTGCAAAATATTCGCGCAGATGCGCTACAGAAATTATTTTTGTAGAGCCTATGACATGCATCTGCTTGTAACAAGTTCGACTGTACTTATTTAAAAAGATAAAAAATTACTCAATAAATAATAATATAACTCTAAACTTAGTGACAATAAAGATTGTTATTATCTTCTAACTTTGATATGAAATTCAATGATGATGACGTACAAAAATAGTACGATCATTAATACATTGTCAAATAGTGATAAAGTAATTAAGCCTATATAAATCGTCAGGTTAATGTGGACACATATTTAATAAATAAATCGTCAAAGCGGGTCGCGAGGCGCGAGCGCATCGTTCCACGTTCATTCACCCCAAACATCTGTTCTCATATTTCAGACAGACTTTATCAACACACGTACTTGACCGTAAATATTTCCTGAGGTCGTTATCTTCAAATTGTGTAATATTTTGATAGTAAATTACTGTGGCTATAGTAGATATATTTATTCAAATATCTATAAAGTTTTATTGTACGCCTGTACCTAGGTCAGTTTCAAAGGCTATCACAGCAAAGTCGTAAAACACGCTAATACTAGTATACAATTTTAGCTAGTAATTTATTATCTAATCGCGTGGCTTTAAATAATAAATCATGAAGAGTGATTTAAGACAAACGCGAGATATTATAAAAATTCACATCAATAGCAATATATTTTTTGTTACGACAAATTACAATTTTAAATCATAACACAATATTAAATGAACAAAACCTTTCAGAAAGAGTCTGGTGATGGTCAATTTATCAACTATTGAATGTAGTTCCACAATAAAGAATGGCGATACGCGATAGGCAGGTACCTGTCCGCCATCTTGGATTCAAACATAGAACGCTCTGTCATTGGTCGGCAAGGCAAGATGGCCGACTTGTTTCACATGATTTACTTATGGAACTTTGTATAAACTTGTTCTGTTTTTCCACTTTTATATTTTCTTTATTGTTTTATTCGTGTTTAGTTATTCTCATTTGATTCATAGATATTTATTTTGAAATGTTAAAATAAAACTTATCTAAAATTAAAACAATTCTTTACTGTGTTGGCAAAAAACGTATAATCTTTTAAATTATTTAAGATTTTCGACGCATTATACAAGAATTCTATCTAAAAATATGTTGGCAGTTGAAACGAAGTATTTATTATTGTGTCCTTTGGCAAACTTAGCAGAAAATAAATTAAGTACCAAACATTAGCCGTCGAAGAACAGCAATATCTTTGGTATTAAAGAAATAGATTTTGAAACTGTACCTAACGTTCTGTTTTCGACGCAGTTGGTCTGTGGCGCGACTCTGCCGCTTATTTTCATCCAAAGAGAATTCAAGAGATTTACGACCGACTTCGACGCTCGTCGATTCAGCACATTCGGTCTCAGCGACTATAACTGACAATCTTCTGTCTCGTAATTTTAATAAATTAAGAAGATTTTTTCAGTTTTAAATTGTAAGCGAAATTGGGCTTCATAAAACATGTTCTTTTTTTAATCTTATGCTCCAAAATGGATTGTTGAAAGGAACGATCATCTTAATCCGAGGTTTGTCACGAGTATATGAAAGCCCAAAAGTTTTATTTGGATGTATAAAATAAAAATTGGAAGACCTGTTGAATAAACCTAATTATGGTCCAAAAATATGTATGAGTACGTACTACACATGTATATATACTCAAATATACAGTAGGTACCTATGGCTGGTATCCAACCTAGAAGTTATTTGAATAGTTTTAGCTCTGCGGTAACTAGTTAACTCGTCTGAGAGAGGTTTACTGAGGCAGCATTGCTTTTGTCTCGTGTTCTGTAATATCTTTTGCTACTTGACTCCCGCATTCAATTTACAACTCTTTGTTTTGGGTGATAAAACACAGATTACAATAGAATATCAGGGTTTTATGGCGTTTTTAGGTTGCAAGGGGTATCGTTCGTTTGGAGTGAGTTGTTTAGTTAAACCAAGATAACGTTTCCGGACCGTAGTCAGCTATAGCATGGAGTTCTCTTGACTGCGCGCTCAATACCACAAATGTTATAGTTAAACTAACCCATTTTAAACGTAGTTTTAGGAGGGTTTCAGAAATAAACTCGAAGTGTACCCATCTATTTCAACCCAATTTAAACAATATATTTCGAAGCTACAAATTACAATTAAGTTACGAATATTTGTATTTTATTTTTAAGTTTTAAAAGCAAAATAAAAAAAGATCTTTCAACTGCGAAATACACTTAAAAATACACAATTAACAGCTACGAAAATAAAATGCAAAAGTATTCTGGAATTTGCTTAAAATAAAACAAAACAAACCCGCCATGGTTCGCTGTATTCACATACAATATTAAGCTAGGGCTTTATTAGGAGCACGACCGGGCTTAGCCCGCAGGCCGATCCTTACACCCTTGCCGGGTATATTTAATAAATATCAACCAAAACAATGGAGGAAAGTTGGCGGGAAAACTCAGGATGTTGACGGCTTGTGGTGGCGACTGTGTGGAACATTTTTTCTAACGTGAATATACGAACTATTTGAGTATAGGTGGGATATTCTGGTTCTTCGATAATTAAAAGGAATTCAGTAGGTGTAAGTTTATAAAGTATTTTTCATTCAATTTAAAATGCTCAACACGAAGGTACGGCAATTGCACTTCGAAGATTTCTAAAACCATGGAATTTACGAAAACCAGCTCCGAATATCAATAATCGTAACAGCACAAAATGTTACGTTGAAAATCAGAATATAAAGTACTCCGACTTCCGCTCGGATAAAACGTTCTGCGGGCAATAAGAGAAGAATGTTTTTGCGTAAAAATCCAAATTTTACCATCGCAGTTGTTTTGCCGCGAATCGTCGGTAGTCACGGAAAAAAAAATAGACAAAAGAAATTGTGCTCGGTCGTTGTTTTCGGCCCAATTTCACCAAACAAGCCATTCATATTCATACCGGGTAGGTACCCTTTGTGCCGAGTTACGCAACCTTGCTTTGTTACCCCGTTTTCTTTTGTTAATTTATCTTCCTCAAAGTTTATTGAAAGGAGTTAGGCTTTTGTCGGTAACAATAAAATTATCCGTCGATCTACATTATAGGAATGTTTTTTTTTGAAATGCTAATGTAGAAAGTTCGTTACACTTTGAAAGCTGTTTCTTATGTTTACTTCGCGTTTTATTCTCGTTGCGTTCGTGTTGGTTACGTTAGCATTGTGTAGGTACGTCACACTTTATGACATAAACAATCTAACTTAACACGTTACCCACGCATATATACTTTCATATCAAATAAAACAAAAAAAAAACGTACAAAATTTTACAAACAAACTTAATTGAGGACGCTTCTTTAAATATTTTATGAAAAATATTAAGCTGAGGCGTTTTTTAAGTAAAAAAGAGATCCACTTTACTTATCATACTTAACGAGATGATAAAGGCTTCGCTGAGTCGAGGCTTGGCTGATTTACATACGAATGATTATAACTTGGTCGCGTAGGCTCTCGCCCTAAAACCGGTCCCGAAGACCTACTTCGTTGTGTATATACCTACCTACATATACACAGTGTGTATACTTTACAAGCCATATGAAGCTGTATTATTGGCTGAGTAAAGGTCAATGTGTTTTAATAAATAAATAAGAACTGTTGTAATTAAATTAATATTAATGCTGGGTGTTAACTTCGTGATCAGGAATTATTGGATAATTTTAGTTAAATATCGTTATTAAGAACTTCGTTTTAAGACATAAGTAACGAATTAGTTGACTAGAAATAAAATTATATTCGCTTTAGGTTTCAAACATCTGTACCTATCATACCAATATTTAAATACAAGTCTATTCAATAAGAATTATAAGAAAAGACAAGTATCTCTTACTTTCAACTCCATCAGTATTAAGAACTTCTTTATACCACCCTTAGTGTAACGAATAATTTTCTTTTCATTCCATAATTTTATTCAGAGACCCCTCAATGAACTTCCAAACATAAACTACAATACAAAGCATATTTGAGGGAAAAATTTGCATTTCTATAAATTAAAGTAAGTAGATGCAAGGATGGGGGAGGTGGAACAAGAAAATGGTTTCTGGACGCCCTCGCTTCGGGAAAATCCATTGAAACGCACAATTATGACAATCTATTTGAATTTTATGGAAAAAAAATCCCTAAAAGAAAACTTGGCACACCTACCATGGAAATTTTCAAATTAATAATGATACAGAATATATTTGATAACGAATTTTCAGTGTTGAATGAATATACTTTTTGTATTTTGTGTATATTATTATAATGTTTTATATTTATTTCCACCATTCTATTCAAAATAATCAAACCCCGAAGCGATGTCCATGGAGAGTTTTTAAACATGACAAAACTGTATAATTTATCGATTAGGTAAATAATCTCGAATAAGGTGATAATTTACACGTCTCTTATAGCTATCAGTGTAATTTATTAACAAAACTATCTAAATGACTATCCAAATGTATCGATACCTGATAATATGTTAATATAGAATAATAAAATGAAAAAGTCGAATATTTATACTTTGATTTTCGATATTGAACAGTTAATGATACAATTTTAGTATATAACGTGTTGTATTCATATTGAATATCTATACATCGGGATGAATTTGACTCCTGATTACCCCTTTCTTACATGGGGCCAATCTTACTTGAGAGAAAGAGAGAAAGAGAGAAAAAGAAAAAGTCTAATAATAATAAATACTCCTTACATTATATAGAGTAACTACTGCGAAATACAGCCTCGTTGGGTACAATAACTTAAAGAATTTCAACTTTAGGCCGGTCAATGTCGTCCAATCTAATCCAATCGAATTTGTCTCACGATTTTTTTGTTAACGTGTTCAGCTTACTGAGTGTATTCGTCATAGTTGTACATAGGAAACTACAACCGTGATTGAAATTTAAAAATTTCATGGAAAGAAAACCGAGTAAAAAAGAAAAAAAAAATACATACATATCTATTTACCCCTTCTTACTAATATCTAGTGTAGGAAACGCCTTTTTGCTATGCCAATAAAAACAAAAGAGCGTTACTGGGTACGTGTAAACATATCTACGTATAGTAAAACGGGCCAGTATTCTCTATTACCATTTTGTCGTTGGCAGTATAAAAGTTCCTATTTCTGAAGAATCATATCGTCAGAGCCCACAAACTTCATGAATCCCAATGTCCCGGAAAATATAACAAGGCGATTTATATTCGGGGGGTGGTTTGGGACCCGTTTTTCTATCACAAAATCTGGGCCTATGTGCTGCATATTATACGGAGGTAACCCTCCGTTGCTCAGTTATTTGAACCATCTGGATTGGAATTATGGAACCGAAACATGGGTACCAATATCTCGAAATCCCATTATAGCAATTGTTATAGAAATAAAATATAACTTTAATTTACCTTACTGAGAAACAAGCTTTCATTAGATAAGTCGGTTAATGAAATGAGTTTTAAAAGCTATCCCTATCTAAAAGTTAATTAAAAACTTGGAACAAAATATTAACAAAGTACCTTGTGGTTCTTTAATTTTGGTTTTAACGAAATTGACATTTCAATCACGCGTCACGGTTGCATCCTGCCAACTGCAAGCCACGAATGTCAACGAAGAGAGGGTGGCGACGAAATAATATCTATTATGGTAGCGGGTGCCGCCCCGAGACAAAAGGTTCGCGTTAAGGGACGCATTATTTTTATACGAAACGACAGCAGAATAACAAAACGACGGCTTTTCTTCGTAAAAATATCTTAATTCAAGCCGGAATTAGGCGATTACATTCTGATCATGCGCCATCTCGCTTCCTCCGTTTGCCACCAAACTATTGTTTTTGTTGAATTTGATTTATGTCAACTTTACGAAAGATTTATAGTTATTTAAAAGGATACATTTGAGTTTTATTACATGTATTATATCCTATGCAGTGGTGTTTGATTAATTAGTTTATGTAAAAGGTCAATGGAGTCGGCAGCTATATCGTACGCGCGTCGTAATTCAAAGCTCTGCATGAAAGCCCTGATAAGGCGGCGCTGTTAATAAATTGTTAAATAAATATAATTTATACAAACAGTTGTAAAATAAATTCTCGTTCCTTACGGGCATTTTTATATTTCCTTACATTTGTGCATTCACTTCAAACTTAATTAGACTTTATAGAGCGTTCCTTCCCAATTTCGTTTTACTCTCGTCTGACGCACGCTGAGACTTATTCATTGGAGTGAGGGTGTGGGAGGGGTGTGCGGAGGACAGGGAGAGGGGAGGCTTGGCCCGAAATAGCAAATAAATGAGACGAAAATGTAAATGTTGCGCTTCAAAGATGAAAAGCGCGCCGCTGGCTCGTTCTTGTTAAGCTCATCGCAAATGTACCAAAATTAGGAGCTCGGCTAAAATAATTTTCAAGCCAGATGTAACGAACACCGTTGCTATGAAACAGGGTGTAAATGAAAATACAAAATGCGTTGCTTCTACTAATTAAAAGGAATTAACTTTACTCCGTTTTCGTGGTATGAATTTTCTTGGCGCGCGTGTTTTAACAGATTCATATTACTTAGAACACACGGCAGTTGTATACAAAAAAACCTAATTATCTCTAAAAAGGAGTAAAAAGAAAACACTAAGTAGGTACCTAGATACTAAAACGTATTAATGCAACCTTAAAACAAAGCTTAATAAAGCTGTTTACTCACAACGTCTCAATCGAGTGTAATGGTCCACCATATTGTTTTCCCAAATAAGTCGGTTTAATAAAAGTCCGCATAAGTCTCCGACATATGTCCGGGCCGGATTATATTGAATCATTGCGACTGCCACCCTCGTGTGCTCACTGCTTTATCTCTGTTATTGCTATAAGTAATTGAATTCGTACATTTTTATGTATAGTGTATAATATTTGTATGATTTTTATGTTGTTTCTTCAAGAATAGACGTCTGTCATGTGGTTTGATGTGACAGACGTGTCCTTGTGCTTGTGTTTGAAGTTGTCACGTAGGTACTCAGAAAATCTGATTTTAAGATGAATACTGGTTGAAATGACTTTAAAAAATTAGGCTTTTCCACTTCTTTGGATAGTTGAGCAATGAGCATTCAGAAAAGTTCAAAACGTCTTTGTTATCTATTGTCTCATTATTTATATTGAAACAAAACATGAGTGGGTTTTATCTATACAGCACAAACAATTCGCGGTACAAATAAAATCACACAGCGCATACAAAACACAAAACGAATTTCCGAAAAACGTGACTGTAGCATATACTCGCAGCGCAGAACACGTTCCTATATAATTCTAACTGTTATTATATTCCTAATGACCCTATGACCATAACACAAGCTCAGACGGCACTGTAGGTACCAGTACCTTGTGTCACGTTGCGTAGTGACCTCGCCATAAAGAAAGACATAAAGCCCGCGAAACAAAGACTCGCATTCATCAGGCCGCCCCCTCTAAATTATGATAAAACCATAAACGATGCAGTCTCATGCGCATACGCAGGTAGGTAGGTCACACATCCGCAAAATATTTATTTATGTAAAAAATTATATAATCCCTCATTGTCTATAACCACGCGAATCTAAACAAACAGTTAAACAAACTTAATTATGAATACATTTATTTAAAACAATTACGAATAAATTATATTATAAGTTTACTTTAATTGTGGTGTATAATTAATCACTGCAATTATTTCCAAAGCTAGGAATAATTAACAGGCAATAATAGCGTGACAAAGTCTGGCGTGACAAAAGTCACTCTATCTAAATAACTTTTTTCATTGTTGCTACATAATTAGAGTTCGACATGACACCGAAGAGAATTGAACGTATTTCAAGTTCTTATTTTATATTTGGATAAGTTACCGACGCCTACGATATGCCGTATCTCCGTAGGGCGAAAATTGGATCTATTTGAGCGGATAATACTCCGTCAATTTAAGTGGCCGTTCAAGTGTTTAATAATACAAAAGTGATTTATTGTTAACATAATTTATAGCCGACATAGAAGCTGTAACATAATACACAGTCATTTGTTTTTAATTACATGTAAGGTTTCAATATTCAAAATAATATTGCTAAAGACAATTCACTTAGGTATAGCAAACAGGATCTACTTGAGAAACACCATCTAGAAAGTGTAACTCAGTCGTTAAATATTCACGATTCGAATATTACGGGAATAAGTAACTGCAAAACCATCATCGAAGCTTGTATTTAAATGACATTTACCCTTTAAGGCAAAAGTCCAACAAACATTCTCGTAACACTTCCACCTACGTACGTCCAGTCAATGTAACAGCGCCATATAACCTGAATCTTGCAAGTCTGTCTCATTACATTCCTACATTATGTAGTAAAGTAGGTACATAAGTATGGTATCTGGGAGTGCATCGTTGCATCCGCGACGCGACGTAACGACTGCGCGCCGACAGAAAGATTGCTGATACTGCAATTCTTAGAAATCAGTGCATTGCACTCGAGTTTTGCATGCCATATGCTTTATTTTGTTGTTTTGTAGAATTCATTACCCACTTGATATGTAGATTAGCTCAGTGTGTACACTCGTTTGGAATTATTTAAAGGGTTAGGTTCTGTTACAGTTATTGTACCTAACGTATCTTTGAAATAGTACGCTTAGATTGGATTGAAGAAACTATACTGTTGTCTTAAAAGAAAATAAAGACGTATGAGAAATCTTGTAGACATCTTTTATTTTTTGAAGAATAACTTAAAGTGTTCTTGCCAGATCTTTTCAACAGTAATTACATTTTGGAGCCGCGCATCTGGAGTCATTATTGCAATGTTTTGAAAGTGTCTGAAAAAGTTTACTTAAAATTGGATATTTTGGTTTTGAAATAATAATTTATGTTCGAGTTTATCTAACTTTAAAGCACGTATTTACTCTGAAAAAACATCAAAGCTCGTCTGGCGAAATCACGTTCAAGACAAGAGAATATTTGATTATTTTAGTCGAACGTCTTCTAAAACCGTTGACCCAATTCGACTCTCTTCCTTACTCCGAATACCGAATGAAACAAAAGCGCGATGAATAACGTTGAATATTAATACGTAATGTTTGTTCATGAAAATGAATTAATTTTTCCAAGTGGAAGAACGGGGACGAATCTACTCACGAATTCATCCATACCCGTAAATATTTTATGGCCTCGGTAGAAAAAAATCCAAGTCAATCGTGCCTAATGCCGGGAAATATCGCGAGCAGTTTTCAATCTTACACCACCTTAAGTGGTACAAACGATAAAAATAAATTTAGCACTTGTGGGCATTTATTGCTGAGATTTCTACAGCTCTGAAGGGTAGACGCACTCACTTTCTTGCGAGCTAATGGAACCCCCTTAGGGAGCTTTCGAAGCGTAATGAATTAGAGAAAAAAGTTTCTTTTGACAGAACCCGTTTGTTTTGTAGTGACTTGTGAATGTCGTTTGCTCAGGTCAACATTCTCATTAGAGACTGATGAAAAATATAAAACTTAAGAACAAAATTATATCTTTCTGAATATAAATCGACATTAAAATGTAATAATATAGCCTCATCATGTTCTCTAATCAAACCAGTTCGTTTTTATCTACTAAGTGCATTTCAGTAATCTCTTTTTGATAATATAATATTCTAAGTTCAATGTTAATGCGAGTCTATTTCAACTGATTCATAATACTGCAATTAATAAGACGGAATCAAATTATTTTTATTTCATATATTATGTATACCTCATAAATTCCTGGCGTAGGTCAACAGCATAGGTATCTATGTAATTTGTAAAGTTGGTCTATAGATGACTAATAAGCTAAAAATATTTCTCCTATTATACTTATATGTATAATACTTTATTACAAGATAAATTTAATAATAAATTGATTTGTTATTTAAATGTAATTCAAATTGCACAGCCTATACAATAAAATCATATTTTTACAAGTCATTTCAAGAATTTACATTTACACATAAATCTTTATAAATGTCAAAACCTATTTTTAATGGCTACGCCTTAATAGTGTATTTATTGTTCTCTAAATCAATAATATAAAACTTATTAAAATGTCGGTATTGTTATAGCAGACCACTCGTAACTATTCAAATTAGGTAGTACGATATATAGGTAGATTAGATATAGATAAGTATCATAAAATAAAGATAACTTAATAAAAGCTTCAAATAAAAGAAGAATTCAGTCGACCCCATTAACTTTGTCGTCGACCTATTATTTGTATTAATTTATAGCACTAATCTACCTAATTATTATCTAAGTGTACAATAGGTAGTTGTACGTTTCGATGAAACGAATATCTGAATAGGTTTCAACATATATATGACTATAAATGCAAGTTACGTCGATTTGAATATACATATATATACGCTTGAACCTTGCCAGTTCAAGCGTATATTCTATACCGTATCGTTTCTTACAGGTTATGGTCAGGCAATTTGCATATAGATATAAATATATACATATGTATCGACGTATGTCAATTTCGTAACTTGATCTGCATAACATGAAGATAGCCGTAAACAAAAACGAATCACAGTTTTATATTGTACTAGCAGTTGCGCGCGACTTCGTCCGCGTGGACGATATAAGTTATGACACCTTGGGTTACAATATCGCAATTTTCTTACGGAACCCTAATATTTTTGAAATAAATTATAACCTATGTTCAGGGAGGATAATGTAGCTTCCCAACAGTGAAAGAATTTTTCAAATCAGACCAGTAGTTTCGAAACCTATTCGTGTCAAACAAACAAACAAACAATCAAATCTTTCCTCTTTATAATATTAGTGTATACAACTACGAAAGAGTTTGAATCATTGATACTTGTCTGACGACCTTAAGCAGCCAGTCTTCTTATCTTGATGCGTTTATTGCTTAGTTCGCTTCCCTACATAAGGTGCAATCATTTTTAACGTACAAGTCATCATATTTCCCCATTCCTGATCCTTACAAAGTAACGAAACAAAGAAAATGTTTGTCACTATTGTATAGTAAGCATTATGAAGTTCGTTCCACTAAATAAAGCCACTTAACGAGTAACATATACGAAGGCGACTTGTTAAGGGCACAGGAGAATACTCCTTTTCCAGTTTTACTACGCAGTAAAAATTCTATAAATGTTTTTAACTAAATTATTGTGGTAATATGGGCAAGATTGTTGCAGTTTGTGTGGGTGTGAATGTGCATTGTTTTTGTGCCTATATCATATCTGATATATGGTGGCCCATGAAGGGACAGACGCGCTTCGTAAGTATGGAGGCATAACTTAGTAAATGCTATGGCTATTACACGTCGTAGGTACCAAGGTGATGGTTTAAAGTTGTCAAATTTGTGCTACGTTCCAAAATAAATACAAATTTAATTTAAAACATGAGTAAGACACTCAATGATCCTATATATTATGATACGGCTTGGGTGCAATAATGTATGTAATATATAAACACGGGTAGTACGAAATCGCCGTGGTTTTATTTTATCAATAAAGTACAAAATTTGCGGCAAGGTCTCATGTTTGCCTCCTATCTAAATAATGTAAGTCTTTGTTGTTTAGTAGACATGTTTTAAAGGGTTTATCCGTTTGTTGCAGGCGTGTTGCGGGTAAGGTTCGGGCGCGGCCATCCACGCGGTCGACCTTACTAACAGGTGAGGCGGCGACGCCACACAGAACATGATACTAAGGTTTGAATTTAAACTTTATTATTTAGTCCGTAAAGCTTACTTTCATTCGCACTTCCCATCGGCTTACCTATTGCAATTAACGCTGAGCTTTCATTACTGACTGCTAGGCTGTTTTTATGAAAATAGGACTTCATTTTCGGTGTGTGGGGCGCATTATTTTATAAATTATATCCTTTGAATTGTGTTAATGTTTCTTTTTATTAAAACATGCTTTCGTATAATATGAAAAGTTCATTACCATAAACTGGTAACAATTAGGCGTAGTCTGCTCAGAACAGGGTTTTAAATTGTGTAAAATATAATCTTCTTTAATTAAGAGATTACTATTCATGAGATAGTTTTAATTATAATTAGTGTGTGTTGTTAAGTAACCTACGCGTATTGAGTTCTTTTTTACAGTCAATGTGCAATATTCACTTAATTTAAGTTACTCAACTAAACAGTCAAATGTTTTAGACATGCACACTTTTGCATGTGAAACAATTACCTCAACGATCTTCTTTTCTTCTCAGCTTATCATTAAGGCATTGCACTTAAATACCTTTTACGGTCGCAAAACTCACGCTGCCTTTAAAAAACACGAAACATTTTAGTAAAAACAGTTCTCACGAAAATGACAAGTAATAAGCATGCAGGTAGCCAGGTCAAACTGCATAATTTCCATCGTGGCCGTAATGGCCACGCCCGCTTGCAGACTCATTTACATTTTTATTGCAAACTCTTATGTACTCAGTATGTAATGTTGCATCCAGCCGCGGTTAGACTGCAAGCCGGTCCCAGCAGAGAGGATTGCTAGGCTGACGATGACACTAATGTTTACGTAAATCATTGTAAATGAAGATGTCATCGCTACAAGGAAGATTGAGGATTTCGTTGTAGGTACCAATTTTGTTAATAATTAAAAAATATCGACCCATTAAATGGGTATCGAAATACTAATATATAGTGTTTTATATTAATCTAGCTAATAATTGGAATTCTTCATCCAAATAGACCAGTTACTATAAAAAGTGTTTAAAAATTAATTTAAAAAATAACAGATGTGACTTAAATAAAATTGAACAACATGTATTTCAAATTCAATCCACATTTCCATTATGCGGGATAATTTGTGGCATAAATCACCTAGGCTACATGTTCTAGTATTAACATACAATACTAATTTAAAAACAGCTAAACTGATATTACCTACTTTACGATAGCCTTTCAAAAAAAATCCTTTAATTTTTAACATTCGAAGTAATTAAATTGTAGGTAGTACCTACTTATGTATAATTTGAACATCAAATTATCGCAGTCCGCTTTGTCATGTTCATTCAGTAAGTTAATTTATAGTCTCAGAAAAATTAAGTGCCGACAAAAAATCGCTACTATGTTGCAATTTTGATAAGGTTGGCGACGCCGACATTTTAATCTGATGCCTCGAAGGCTAAGACCAATAAATATACATATTATTTTTTTATTACAATTATAATTGTATATTTATCTTTATATTGTCAGGTAAATGAATACTTTAGTAGGTAGACATATTATGGTCTTTCATTGAAAGGATTATTATTTTACATAGGATACTTAACCAAAAATAATAATTCTATAATCTATAATTAAAATTGGTATTATTTAGGATATTTTTTGTTTTATTTAACACAATTTAGAGCTAGAATAAATATGGCAGATTAATTATTGTATAAATGCGGATGTAAATTTGGTTTTTGTTTTTATGTTATAACTTATGCCGTACCCTTTTTAATTCGTTGTAGGAACAGCTGTATAAATTTATTCAATAAGTGGTAAATTAGTTATGCTGATTCTATTAATACGACAAGAATATATTATTATTTACAAAATGAATGTACACAATTTAACATAAACGAATGTAAATTTCTGTTTAAAATATTTGTAGCCAAACCGTGAGTGAAATATATAAATTATAACAACGACGCTTGTATTTTTTAAATTGTAATATTAAAAACCGTGGTTCTAAAGCAAAATATATCCATCATTTATTTTCGGCGCTAAACAGAATTACTTCAAAACTCGTAGGGGAAAGTTCAAAAACTCCTACAGAATTCGGTTCCTCGCATGAAACCTACACGCAAACGCACCATAGCTCATAGACATTCTAATTCATCGATTGGATGATATCGGGCGGGCATTCTATTCCGGGCTCGGCTACGATTACGAATCACAATATATGTCCTTGACGATAACATCGGCTTACGATCGTGTTTAGAATAATAATTGAGATGGACCACCGGCTTTTCGACAAGTATATACATACCTACATGCGAGTACTACAGCCACGCACGACTGTGTTTGGAACTCTTAATGGTTTGGGTCGAAGTGGAAAATTGTATTGTTCCACGAATTATAACGTAGGTACTTGCCTTCTCAATATACGAGTACAGAATTGTAGTTTCATAAATACATTTCTAAGTATTATAATGATTATTTACAAATTGCTTTATAAATATATTTTGTGGTTGTGTGACATTTATTAAAACAATCGTAAAAAATATGACTCAAGCGAATGCGTACTTTTGATAATATTCACGAAGGTCTTCATAAAGCCATACGTTATCCAATTTATTTCTTCCACGAGCCTATTTCGTAAAATCATACGCTACACTAACATTCAAATAGGAACGGATATCTAAGAAACCCGTTATTCTAATGTCTAATAACGTTATAATCCCAAATCAGAGACAAGACAGGCATGTTTTGATGTTGGCGAAGCATAGCCGACTGCTATCCGAGGCGCAGTTAGAATTGCAAATGAATCGGCCGTTTACTCTCGAGTCGTAAACCCAGGGATATGATCCAGTCAGTTTTCGCACCATTAACCGCTCGGACCTCCTCCTACACCCTCGCGATCCTGTTATTGTAAATATGTCGTCATACATACACAAATAATATCTAAACTATGATGGAGCAGCTACCAGCGAGAAATGAATAAAACTATTTATCTGCAATAAAATTAATTGTTACGACTCATAAAAAATATAAATGCACGTAATAATTTTCAACCATTTATAAAGATATAAATATTCAATTTCAACAAATCCGTCATCGGAAATAATTCGGTCTTACTGAAATCATAGCCGACGACAGTTTTATGATAAAACGCCGCAGCATAAACGGTCCTGTAGCGTCGCTCTGACCAACCAACCGTGGGAGAGACATTCCGATAACATATACTTGTGGTAGAGATAACGTGAACTGACAGCTTGTAATACGCGACCAAACTTGTCCTGACACTCCGGCCATTGAAATTCTCTACCCACCAGCGTAAGAAGACCTCTAAACTCACATCCGGGTGTTATTCGAGTCGCATGATTAGACGATGACGCGGAGAGCGAGGTAGGGCTAACTACACTGGTAATATTACACCCCGTTTGGCCAGCCGGCGGCCTATGTTTTGGGATTGAGTCGTAAATGTCAAGTCGAGTGCCCTCCGCCATAGTTCTGCTGCTCTATTTACTCGTGCTTGATGAAAAAAGTAAAAAAGTCTCAGTTAACTAAACCCTCGGCCGGATTACGCGTACCAAACTTTAGTCCGGGACGGAATGAGTATTAACTTAGACGAACATCAAAGTTTTGACGCAGATGCTTCTCAAGTTTTCCAATTAGGTTTGGACTTACCACTAATCTCAACTTTATGTGTGTTGTACGAATAAACAACACACAGCTGCTAATTTAATAACTTACCAGTATGTACTTACCCTTTATAAATATAAATGTAAGAAGCTACATAATATTTAACCAACGAACATTTTAAAATTGATTTTGTTTACTGTTTTCGCTTCTCACATTTGACATTAGTTTTGTGAAAATTTTATGAGAAAAATAGTTTTTGTTGAAAAATATGAATGTTTAAAAGCAATCATCGCCACATCCTCCTAATTGTTAGGTAACACAAAACAGTTTTACGACTCCCACACGTATACGACGCAATCGTTACCTAAAAAAGGCTTGTAAACATGATTTTTTTTGCTCATAAATATGGGGTAGCACCCCCAACGAAAATCAGAAAAAATAACCGTGGCATTCGGCGCAAATCACCTATTTTATGTAAACTTCGTGACTTACCGCCGTATCGAATGACTTAGAAAGGATTTATTTATATTCGTACTGGCTTGAAACGAAGCTAGGAAATAAAATTGTAACCGTAGATGTTGTCAATGGGATGTTTGTGGGTGTAGGAGTGCCTTGGCCTTAAAAATAAACTGACTTATGCCGGCGTCGGCGTCGGTCGTGTAGTGCTCGGCGATGATTTAATGCGCAGTTCTACACGCGCGCGCTCATTAGTCACGTCGTAATGAAACCTGCTGATACAAACTCTCTTCGTAATTGGCCCTTATGTCACGTATAAATTTTCCTTCGCCCTCACTGTGTAGTGACCGTGAAAAACAAAAAACGACTCTACATTTGGAATATTGTTGCTACTAGAAATTTTTCCACCAAAATTTCCTAACAAATCTAAAATAACAAATAACCTTTTCGATTTTTTGATACCAAACAATCACCCTCCTCACAAAAATAATCATTTATTCACGCAGTTATAAACTTTTACCTTTTTTAACGAAACAAACTTTTTCGAAACATGCCGCCTTCACTCACGGCATAGAACCGTTACGGTTAATAACTACAGCAACAATAAACAAGCTAATAAATGTCTGAATATGTCATTTATAATAGTTTTGGTTGTAGCAAGCGCGTAGGTCTCCGAGCAATTAACGAATTAATTAACACACGCCACTCTATGTTATCCAATAAACGTTTTACAATTCACTGATTGGATACACCTGAGTCTGCTCGCCGTTTAATTGTGTTGTATACAATGAATATAAGTAATGTATTATGTATACATGGTTTTTATACTTTGTTCGCAGGTTACCGTGTCCTTTTACGCAAACGTCGCTAGCCAGTTTACGATCAGGTGAATATAATATTGTATTATTATTTATAATTTATGAAAATAATATACTTGTGTATTTTATTATTTATGGACCGAAGCAACGTCGCTTACTATAAGCTGGGCAGTGGAATGGAGTCTGCATTTAGTTAATGTTGAATCTTCAGGAATTATTACTGGTTATATAAGTAACAAGTTTACTTATAGTTTAGTCTTTACTAGTTAACCTGAAATTATTAATCTCACATTGAATTGTGCGTGACGTAACTGTTTTCTTGTCGATATAAAAATACTATTGAAATGTCTCAGAGCAAAAACAAACCATAATATATATACTTTATAATGTTAAATTATGACGTAGCAGTGCATTTTTTTTTAAGTTTTTATGGCTATTGTAAAATATTTATGACTTTCATACGTTATTTCCTTTATATCTTGACGTAGTTGAATAAAACGTTATAAAATACTTGAACAGGCCTGTCGTATGCAATTCGAAGTCTTTCTTATACGTAAAACTGTAGATTCTGTGCAAAGTCTAAGTACCTATTTACAATCCAGTATCTATAATAACTATAATGAACTTCAGATCTCTAGATAAGTTCTCAGAAACCTTTGCATATACATTAAAAATTAGCATTCAATTACCCACCGTCCCTATATACCTACTAGTTTACAGTTATCCTTTAATTTTATGTACATTTAATTAAATCCTTAATTAAGTCACTGTTATTATACTAAATATAAAGTTGCCAATGAAACAAGACCTTTCGTGAATTTTAATGCCTTAATTTCTTGTGTAATTAAGGCAAACTGGACCGGTATTTCGCCAATTATGATGCCTTTACATAAATATTTCTGTCACGAATTATTTATGCATGTAGATAAATCGAAATATCCATGAAAATAAACGTTCAATTTTAAATAAGCGAAACTCGAAGAATTTTGTATTTAACGAGTTGTGTTTGCGTTGAACGGTAACTTACAGTTCCAGGTTACAAGCCAATTTACAGCTTGTGTTCAGAGAAAGTCGAGAGCAGACGAGTTTTTCAATTGGGACGAGTATTAAAGCCTTCTTTACAATCTATTTAATGTCTCGACGATGGGAACACGAAGTCGCCGGACCGTTAGCCGCGCCGATGTTTTGCAGACTGGTTCCTTTGTTGATATAGGTACCAAGACAAGTTTAAACACATTGAACATACAATAAATTTCATACGTTTATTGGTGTGTAATGTCAAGTTGAAAATAATTCAGCCTGTACATGAATGTATCTATATGCAAAAAATTGTACGTGTCTGCCTCTCAACAAAATACAGTAAATTTAAAAACATATATGAACGTAGATATTATAAACAAACAAATTCATTATAGAATACTTGATTACGATTCCTCGTATTGGTAAATCTTTTGTAAACAATAATATTATAAAGCAATCGAGTCCTAGTTGATGTTAAGATTTATGGTAATTGCGTGATTGTAATGTCAAGTTTTCTTGCAACGGCATAAATAATCACTGACGTTCCATTAATTAGACTGGACCTTTGTTTCTGATATGTATTGTTGCTACGTTCTGCATGATTGAAAAAAATCGACTTCGCGTGAGTCTAGCATACGAACATTATTTATACATAGCCCCAATTCAGCGTTTGCGCAACTCCCGCACACATGTGCCGAGATAAGAAAGCGTACTTTTATTTACGTACTCGATGTATGGCCGACCATTGGCCTGAAGAGTTTCCTAACGTAAATATTTATAGACGGGCTCGGCGCAAGCGCACACTTGTTCCTATGTTTGTTTCTGTCATTCAACGCGGGACTCGGTCTGTTTGTGCTTGAAGCTACTGCAACGAGATAATGATACTTTAGTTTTGTTGCTGCACAAAGTTCCTCTATGATGTAAACCATATCTTTGTTAGACCGTTATGCTAGATTTACTTTCATTTGCGTAAATGTGACATCTCTTATGTGTTTATACATCTTTGGTTATGTTCCTCTCTATGCCATAATTAAGTTGGAAAGCATAGTACATTATGAACTAAGCTTACTCAACTGAATGGCCGTATCATGTATAAGCACCTATCCCCATATACACTAAACCATGTATTACAAACCATAAATAATTTCTACAAATAAAGATTTGTATAATTTTACACTTTTACAGGTCTATTGTATTGTGAGTTATATTACTGACTGACACAATGTTAATACAGCAAACAGACCCGATAGAGGTGTGCTTATAAATCTCTTTTGTAATGATATTTTAACATTTGAAAAGCTGAACATAATCCATGTTATTAGTTTTGTTGACACGTCCACAAAGTGTCGCGAATTTATCGTTTTGGCTTTCTTTGTACGTCACCTATAATAATTGTACGTACGCTAAGTGTGGGAAATTAATGTTCGACTCTACGAAAACCTCAAGCGGCATTGAGAGCGGAAAGCGGTTTAAAATGTGAAATGACTTGACGACTATGACTTAGTACATTAATACCTTAAAGTTATAATTGACATAATATTTGATTGAATTATATTTAATTTAATATTATAAACTTTATAGATATTATTTTCATATGCTTAAACCCCCTCTTCACATTTATAAAACCTACTGACTCGGAATCTCACTTTAAGTTATACGATTGGAAAATAAATTTCATTAAACAGTGTAAAATATTATTATTATATTTTTTTAGAAGAAATCAAATGAGAGTCGTACTAGCTGAGAAAAAAAAACACATGAAAGATTTTTTTTCGCAACCTGACCTTATAAAAATAATAATTAAGCGTTTTCAAAAATCGCTACTATCTCCTCGTCTTACCTTCGCTCACCAAGTCACCACCTTATTATATTTTGACAATTCGGTTATATTAGCACAACGCATGTTATTCGGCAAGTTAACAAGAGTTAACATTACTTCAATGTATGTATGTTTTAGCATTGTTCGCCTGATATATTTTATAGCCATGTCTTGTGTAAACATAACATGTATAGTGTGAAATATTGCGAGAGAATTTATTGGTTGTACGCCATTGTTCGTAGGGGTGGCTTAGGGGTGTGGCGAATCACACGATCTACATAAGTTCATACAACTTCTTTAGGACGTTCAAGGATAATTAATTTGGTTTCTTTTTATGTTTAGATAGTGGGACCCGTTTGTTTCCGTGCTGGTAATTGATAACGTTATTTCAAAATTCAATGCAACCGGTTTTAAATTGTAATTGCCAAACTGTGTGATAATTGAAGTCAGTTTGTATTTAAATAAGAAAGTTTTGATAAAGGCCGTAAGATGCCTAAATAGTTATTGTAAGCTAGAGTATATTTTCCATAAAATAAGTATTTAAGTCGATATTTTCATTGAGATACTGTTTAGTTTCAGTCAATGAACTTAAATCAAACATAAAGTATTAGAGCACGGCCTTGCCATTGACAAACGCAATAAAATAAAATTATATCATTTTATCTAGTAGGTGCCTTACATTATTTGTGGTGAAATTAACAGACGATAAAATTAAGTTTATACTCACAATAAAATGTGAGTGAGTTGCCGTCATAAAGTCTCGCGTTTTTTATTGGTGGCAAGTCGACGATGGTCGAGTGATGCTTGCAGTTTGGTTAAACGGCAGTTTATGGCTATTTTGCCTCCATTAATCGCTTTACTACGCACCCGAGCCTCCGCTTTCGACAACCCTTTGAGACGCAAACGATACAAACGTACAACGAGGTTTTTAGGTAGAGCTGGAGGTAATTTTAGCGTTCCGTATATATGGTAACTTTGAGAGGTTCTATTTTTTTTCTAATTTATAACAAACTTGATCTATGCAGATCACAGGTTTTTTTTTATAAAATACTTATAACTTTTCAAATTTATTGGGATATGAAAGCTAAAAATAATATTTTGGCAAATCCATATTTTGTTAACTTTACAAAAATTGGTTGAATATGCCTCAATAAATTGAAAGCTCAAATCCGGGAAAATATAGCGCTGGTATAAAACTGGGCGCCTCGCCAGGCCGCCCGCCTACGGCCGCGAGTAGAGTTCACTCGGCGACGCGGTTTAGTTCCGCTGCCCGCCGCCGGATGGCAGCGCTGGAGTGCGCGCGTGTGTGCGCCGTCACACGGGCACACGCCGCCGCCACTCCGCGCTCGACCGCGCCGCTGAACGCGCGCCTCGCGTATACTTCGCCTCGCCGCCCGCTACAAACACGACACGTTCGCGACAACAACCTATCCAATACGTCCACTTAAATAAATAAGAAAACTGTTGCGTCACGCACAAACTTTATTCAGCAATTACAAAAAACTTTATTCGACGAAGAACTGTGAATTGTTAAATATAACTATTTTGCAAAAATAATAGAGACAGTTTTATACTAGTAAATGGACTTAAAATATAAAGTTACGAGAGCTTATCATATCAGTGACTGTTCGATGCACTCTCGCAATAGTTTATAAATCTTCCACCGTAACGAAGAGTTATAGTTTTTGGACAGTTTACGTTGCGGTGAGTCCCGTCCGGTTGGCTAGCTAAATCGGGATCGCGTTTTGATTTTCATGTGCTGCTGCTGTGTGTGGGACGCGTGTGTGCGCGGTGCGATGTGCCCGCAACGCGCGTGAACCGGCTGGTAATCGTCCCGATCCCCCGTGGCTTGCCCGGCCGCCACCCTGTACCCTGACAACCATGTCGGGGGCCTCGGCGCGCCCTGCGATGCGGCGGCCGCGTCGCCAGCGCCCCCAGCCGGCCACTCCGCCGGACCGGCCTGGTGGACCATGATGAACGGGGTCGGCGGCGCGCTCTACGAGGAGGCGCACGCGTCGCCACCCGGCGGCAGCCCGCCGGCCGCGCCAGCTGCCGCGCCGCCGTCCGCCTCCAGCGCCTCGCCGGCGTCCGTGGGCTCCAACCCACCGCAACCCCCGCTGCACATCCCGGCCAAGCGCTACGAGCCGGAGCCTGGCGTCATCCGCCACGCACAGCAACCCTGGGGTTATCCTCACGATGCACCCGGCTCATTCGAGCACCAGTACTCAGCGGGCCCTACGTACTACAACCTGCCTGGTGAAAGGGAGCGCAAATCGTCGCTGCCTTTCTGGCCCACCAGCAGCAGCGATTTTAAGCCCTACCCTGACGGTGGCTGCCAGAGCTTCGCTCAGCCTTGCTGGAACTATCCCTACGGACCTCCGCGCGGCGAGCAGCCCCTGTCGTACGCGGGAGGCGACGAGCGCAGGACGGCGGTCTCCGAAGCGTCCAGCTTCTCTCATCCCGATGCATATGGTCTCCGGAACTACGGGACCGAGTCGGTGTCCAACGCGCCGTACCCACCGCCAGGCTCCCTACCCGGTCAGTAACAACACTTAATACTCATACAATATTTATGATCGTTACAAACTCAGAGCTCACGTTTTTTGACGTCCGGTCGCTGCATCACTGTTTGTAATCTTTAGAACTTATCGGTGGCTCGAGACTAGAACCAAACATAGTTCAGCAAAACATTTATCGGAATTTATAAACAAATACTAATAAGTTCAATATACCCAAAACGTGAGCTATGTGTTTTTGGCTAGCTTTTACAGTATTTAAGTTATAAGTTTCTAATAATCTGTAACAATCTGAAACTGATAAGTTAATTTGTAAATAATTTATTATGAGTTTGTCAACCTTGACCCGCGAGTTATGGTCCGCCGAGCGCTAGGTGGCGCTGTGTGGGACGCACACAGCGAGCCCGGCGTGCATGTGTGTGTGCCGCACACAGCGACAGCGGCTGGCGGAGCGATGTGGGGGTGTCTCATATCAAGCGAGCACACTCACCGCCTTGATTCCACATTCTTTCCTCTAATCGAAGACAGCTGATTGGCACGATTGCACGATACTTTACGCTTATAGATATTACTGTATCGTTATGTAGAGTCTGAAAAATGTTATGTCTATTGTGTTTTCATAGATGTTTGATTTAAAACCGGTTTTAAATGCTATGTATAGGTACAATTTAATTCATTTTGTTAAAGAATTTGGTCTATCACCCAGAATAATTTAATTTTTTATAAGAGAGCACGTAGAGAAGCGATTAAAATGTCTTAACAAAGTTAGAATTTTAAGTGGCAGGTAAGTTCCCAAACTCCGATTCGACAGTAATTATAATTATTTTTAGGAGCCTATTGAGATAAGTATAATACTAAAATTTAAAGCAATCTAAATAGAGACGCGCGTAGCGTTTGCGACGAAGCCCTTAGTTGCTCTCTTAAGAGTGGATGCCCAAACCAAAACATTTTCCCACAGACCACCATAAATTTGATGAATGGACGAAACACGTGCTACAAATGTTTAAAAATCAACCGTAAGCACCTTTTTATAGGCAATGTAAAACGGCGCTATACAACCGTCAATAAATTAAAGTTTACGTTAAATAAAGCGCCAATAAAAATGTATAACTAATAAATAAACACGATACCTGGGCGTTAAGACAATAAACCGATCTTTGAGTAGTAGCAATAAACCAAATATTGCTACAATAAACACATTACAGGTTGATGAGACGATAAAAAACTAGGAGTGAGGCTGCCGCGACCGGCCGGTGCATACGCGCACCGCTCTCGTAGATACATATCACTTTTATGAATCGTAAAACCACGGCCACGTCACATACATGCAATAATACTGGTTCCTTCCCCAAATCGCGCTAGTAAGTAGTAATTACTAAACTACAAGCGCCATGTAAATATGAGAGCAATAAAAAGGCTCCATTCATAAACGCTCGCCACTAGTTCGCTTTCGATCGCCGCCTAACCATAAAGATGGGTTTATCGCGCCTCTGTTACGGCAGAGGTGTAACTTGACATAATTTTGCGTAAAACGCGCATATAATGGGCCATTAAAAGGAAACAATTGTTGAAAAAGTTATACGAGTGTTCACGTCACTTTATGATTGTGTGTTTACGGCCCACCTGAGGTTGACATTGACTTTGATTTGTGCATTTACGGCTTAGTAAACGGTTTGTAGAATGGGTCCGTTAGTGAGTCTCGTTCAGCGCGTTCCGCTTTCTCGTCGCGTAAACCAGATGCGAGCATCATTCTTCACTTTACCTCATATGGTTCATACTTTATGTCGGCAACGGCACACTTTTAATAAGCGAAAATTGATAAAATGTCAGAGAAATTCATCCGAAGTCTCACGATGTACGTCAGAAGAAACATCTTAACTCAGAAATTCCTTTCAATCATACGTTTACTCGGCAACTCGGAATAGAAGCTGAAAAACATTTTTCACCGCCATTTTGGACTCTATTTCGTAGCCATAAGGGAAAGGTCTCCGAAACGATTTGCCGGAGTGATGTTGGTGCACGAAATAGACAAAGCCCGCGGTTGGGTAGGTAAACTTTTATGGTCGAAGAGAACCCGCACTTTTATAGCTCCTGATCGCTACCTATTCCCTCATAATTGACAACTCCACTTGTCATTATGTTCTCTTTAAACAATTGCCGTTTGTTTTACAGAATATGGAACCCGGCTAGAAGGTTTTTATGTGCACTTGCTATCATTTTACTTTGCGCTACAGCCCAAGTTTTTGCTCTTTACAAAGAGTAAGAAAACATAATTCTTTTTAAATTATATATTTTCTAACAGTAGTGCCTGACTTTATATTTTATGGCTACCGAAACATTGTTTCCATACATTAAAAGACTGACGAGTTACTATAAGGAAGCCTAGGATTGAAAATAAGTTAATATTGTTACTTTTATTTACCGACTCTACATATTTCAACTAAGTCATTTTGATAAATAAAAACTCACAGTAAAATGCTTTGTCTAATTTAAATCGGCTTTACAACCCCCAATAAGGGAATAAAATCACCGAATGCTTGCCTTTATTTGTTAACACCGACTGTTAATTTGTTAACATTTATGGAGACCAATAAACTCTACCATTTTGTAACCAAAACTATTTAAATGTCTATTAGTAGTTTTATTAATTTATTTTCCTAGGAGTCTATGAAATTGCTACTATAAATTAAAGGTAATCAATACCAGTTTTCAATGAGTAGCTGTATAAGTTTTATGAAGTTCCGTTCAAGATATTTTACGTTAATTTATTTAGCGTATTCTTCTTTAGCATCGTAAAGTTACGCAACATGGCATCAGGACAATGCAAATTGATACATTAGTGGTATTTAATCAATATTCAAAGAGTACTTCTAAAGATATAAATCATGGAGAGCTAACGGAACACAATCGTTGCGGTAGGGCAGTAATGAATAACTGATCGTTCGATCTTATTTGAGATAGTAATTTGAATTGTGTATCTCAGAAACAAGTTTACAAGGAAAAACGCCAACCATCTTTCGTGTTTCCATTTACTTCAGTTTGTTTCATCATAAAAACATAAATTCCTAGTTTAATAGTAAAGAAAATCAATTTAAAAAGGCTTTTTCAATCTAAAAATAAAATATGTTGCGATACAAGTGTCAATAGCCATGTTTATAAATCTTATACGAATTCGATAACACGGAATTGTTCCAAGTATATCAGAGATTATTTCAACACGAACAATTTCTATTACCAACACATGTTGCCAGCACACACAACTAGTAATTTCCTCGGATTACATCTTATACATCAATATAAAATTGAAAATCGATATGCAAGTTACACATACACTTGCGTTTCTAGGCTAAAGATAATAAATAGATTTCCTTTCTAAAATACGACTCTGACTAATGCCACGTCGAGAGGTTCGAACATTATTGAGTCGAGTTATGGTATAGTGTATTAGTGAGACAAAACGACATACTGTTCGTGTCGAGATGTGAACGTGTGCTTACGACACCTGACTCGCTCGAACACATCCGCCAGACAATGAGGCATCTATTTCGCAATGTTCCTACGTGTACTATTTTGAATAATAGGAAATGGTGCAGTGTGCTGCACGCATCGAATATCGAGAAGGTCGCGGATCGCATACAAAGTTTATAGCGGGTGATCTCATCAAAAGGACCGGTCGCATAAATCGCGGTGTGTGTTAACTTCTAACGCGCCGTACCGGCCCACAATTGTTTCTATGAACACGGCATGGAAATAGCTAGTTAAAAGCGAAACGTGCAGCCGGTGCAGTTTGTAATGCATTCTGCCCGAGACAATTAACGAATAGCGGAGCGAATAGGAATAACATAGGTCCTAAAAAGTAATCCAAATCGTTTTGCTTTGGAAATGCATAATGTGGTCAACGGACAGTAGTAATTGGTTTAAGATTAAAATTTTAGATAAAATGTTCAAAATAAATTATCTTTTGTGATAAAAGACGTTTGGAATGTTTCTGCAATCGTGCCAACAGTAATTTATCTATTAATTACCATTTTGATTAGGTTACAGACATGGTATCTTTGCTAGAATATGCGTGGGTCTCATTTTGTTCCAGCTTCTTCGTCCTAAGTAAAACAATTGATTTGTTTGTGCAGGATCGCTGTCGATGCCGGTGGGCGTTGGCGTCGGCTGTGGGTCTTCCAACCCAATGGACTGGACTGGCCAGGTCAGCGTGCGTAAAAAACGCAAGCCCTACTCAAAATTCCAGACTCTCGAACTAGAGAAGGAGTTCCTCTTCAATGCTTACGTTTCGAAGCAGAAGAGATGGGAGCTGGCGCGAAACCTGAACCTCACGGAGAGGCAGGTGAAGATATGGTTTCAGAACCGACGGATGAAGAACAAGAAGAACTCGCAGCGGCAGGCGGCGCAGGCGGCACAGAACAACAACAACAACTCTAACGCCAACAACCACAACCACCACGGCGGGCACCACCACGCACCGCACCACGTGGCGCTGCACCACGCGCCGCCGCCTAAGCACCATCAGTGACCCGCGCCTTTCTCTGGGACTTACCCCCTTCACCACGGTATAGCAAGCTAAACAGCCGGGAAGGAAGAGTTCCATAGGACTAAAGTGTGGAATGTGGTCGTACTTAAGGAGGAGGACTATGCTCAGGTGTGTTACTCGATGGACTAGACGTTTGTTCGCTATACCGTATCGTACGTAAATGTGGACGCTTCGGTGCCGGGCGCGCCCAGTCCCAGAGAATCTCGCACTAAGATAAAATATTGTGTTGTCGATTTGTGTATAGTATTAATTACGAAATTATGTTCTGTAATTTTAACGAGACTAAGTATATAAATTAGATAACGATTCCTGATATTAATAATGTCTAGTTATAGTGCTGATTATGTATTTGAAATTTATTTAAGTACGAATTACGAAATATTAAAGACGTCACCGATGAATTATAGTTTCTAGATAGTTTATTAAAAATAAATTTTGTAAAATATTTTGTGAGACTGCTTATTGTTGTATTCGTATCGCTGTTCGGAGGGTGGAGTAGTCTTAATCAGTTAACTTTTATTTTCGTTACCAAATTGTTGAACGACTCGGGTTGCTTTGGTGGCAGTTATAGATATATGTGCGTGAGGATCGTCCCCTCGCGGCCCGCGCCGACTAACAGATGAGCCAACACCTAGCCAGCTTGCTACGTACTACCTATCACTACCATCGACGCATCGCATATATATACATAAGCAAATATAGAAATCACATTATGATCAAATATTTATTACTGTTTAATTTCTTATTTCATAATTCGTAAATTTTGTTATTTAAATTATGGATTTCTGACAAAGCTTTAACTCGGTTCCAGTAGAATTATACATTAAGTTACTGTTATGACTTTTTTAAATATTGAAGTTGATGTTATAATCAATTAATTAGGTAATTTGGGCAAGTGCATTAATATTGTCCTCTATTGATCATTGTACTGTTCGCTTAAGCCTGTCTATTACTTTTTATTTTTGTTTTAGTTGAATATTTTATTATTTATTTATACACGAGTATGACTACAATCTATTATAATCGTATTTTCTCTACATCGAAATGTTTGTGTACTGTAGGTACTGTTTTGTTTGAAATTATTTGGAATATCATCTAGTGATCGATGTGGAATCATCCCAGTCTTAGAATATCATCTTTGTACTATTTAGCTACCTATTTTATATCTATGTACCTAATAAATGTTTTATTGTAAACTTAGTAGTTTACTCCTCGGATCTAATTCATTAAATCTGTATTGTCCCGTAATGATATAGTGAATTAAAATTAGGTGTTTTTGTACAAAAAGGCGACCTCGTCTAGGTAACCGAATTTCTATCTAAATGAGGAGCGAGGCATCTAATGAACCTTTGCTGGAACTTAGACGAATGGAAGACTAATGTAAGCGAATATGACATTTTGAAGCATTATCTATCTATTGTATATCGGAATATGGATCCTATTATTTGTTTTAGATAGTTTATCTGAAAAGCAACACCAACAGCGCTCAATCTCGTTCAGTTGCCCCAATCTTCTCTTGTATATCGATTCGGCGAAGTACTTAGTACCACGGTTTAATTGAACACTCCCAACGTTCACAATGTACAATAACGATAGATTTGCTTTTCAGATAAAAAAACGAACAGAAAAGCTTTCTGACTTTGTATTATTCAACGATTTCAGTAGATACTACGATTAGAACCATACTTACCTAAACTATATAATTGTAATAATTAAAGGTCTCGTAATTATTATTGTACAGTTAAATTAATGTAGTTAATCACGCCAGAAAATGTGAGGTTTTGTTAAGTATAATGTATAATTAAACATGAATGTGCTCTCCACAGTTTTATGACGAATTTAGAAGAGAATGTATGAAAGGGGAAAAAATTAAATATTTCGTCGTGTCCTGGTCATTTTTTCTTTTGTAACCCTCTTTAGTTTTCTCCTTATTAAATGTAGTTGTCGATCAGCTAGCACGGATCGCTTGTTGATTGGCTAACATTCAATCTGACGTAGACTGGTGTAAGATAACAATCACTAGATAAAATTCAAATAAATTGATACCACAACACTACTTCTGTTTTACTCAATAGAGCTGTGAATTGATTTGATGTACCTGCTTATACTTCTGTCTATTTATGCTGATACATTTTATCGATTCGAAGGTATGAATTTGAATCGATAATATGATTTATTTAAAAGTATTTAAAAAATGTTCTCAAATTTTCACAATACTGTTTTTGAATGTGACATTCAGCAACCATCTGCAAACAATCAATTTTGTATAATTTTCCTATTAAAGAATTACGAAACAATCATGAAATATACCATTCATTTAATATAATATGATCAATGTTGATACCAAGCCACGTGTTTTCATTTGGAGTGTTTGCGTTTCGTAACCAGTTTCATCCTTAGCATACATCCATTGGTAAGTATCCTACGTGAGCCTACGTGCCTAACTCTACGTCACCCGATTACAGAACACGAGAAGTATAGATAGGTACCTACATACATAACAGTCACTACATACCTACACAAAACCTATTTCTAGTAATATTACCGAAGTCATTAACAAAATAGTCCGATCTATACAGTAATGAGAATTAATGACTGTGTAACAAATTACAATAAATTAATTTAACATTCAAAGCCAGACCGATTGAGCTTGGTCCGAACCTATAGAATCTTATAAGAACGTTGAACAAAAACAAGTCGATATCCATCGATGGTTTTGTATTGTACATTGCTAGACAACTCTAAGTGAAAGAGCAACAGAATTGAATTATGTAAGTTATCTTCCAAGCGTAGTTGTGTTTTAATACAGGTAAATCAAGGTTCATTATCTCCTTGAGCGTTTGTGCTCTTGTAGTTTTTGTGGCTGCGTCTAGGAGGAAGCTAATTAATAAATTATTGGTAAGTATGCCATGGTAAAAATCAACGCAAATTATCACCTGATTTTTCTCAGATTATTATCTACAGGCAGGTAGAGGAACAGGAACACCTATATTAAAAATACATAAAAATTGTAGTCATTATAATAAACAATAAATCAGCTATTTAACATAGAAATCATTCTCGCCTTCAGAAATTCTTGAAGGAATTAGCAACTTAATATTTCCTTCATTTGCGTGTTGAACAATAATTATACTACACCCGGTTTAAAAACTAGAAAGTGTTACTACTTGCATAGGAAGCTAACTTCATATAAAACAATAGAATTTTAAAAATATCACCACCCCTTGTTATTCAGCATTATAACGTAAATATCATCTCAGTACAATAGATTTTAAGCTTTAACGAAGAAGCTGAAGGTTGTTTTTTAATTGTAGTAGAGGCAAAACATGTAGCGCCCTCTCGGAATCAGTCAACTGAAAGAGTAAACATGTCGCTTTCATGAATAATAAATGAAACGATTGTTTTCCAAATGAAAAATTCTGTTGTTTTTATCTTTTGTGCAAATTAAACTTCAATTTATCGTAAATTATCTCAAGTAAATTGCATTTTTTCTGTCCTCGATAATTTTAAATAAAGAAAAAACTGTTAATCACGCCATCTATCGGCGTGAAGTTAGCAACAATGCGACTTGATTTCGTAGTTCTTGGAAACAGTGTTCTATTTGATGTTTACCTAGGTAAACGACTATAAGGTTACGTTGTTTAAGCACCGGAATACGCATACACTATTTAAGTAAACCTAAAGGAAAATTAAATATTTCTTGAGTGTATACGACGGTAATGGGAAATAAATAAAACTTAATATTACTATGACTTGCTCACGTTGACCTTTCGTTAAACATACAAAACGGAGGATGTATTTTATAAGGAATATAGTGACAGGTTACATGGGTTTCTGCTGTTTATATAAAATACAAAACATATACCTAATATAAAGAGAATATAATAATATACCTACCTTTAGATTTACACAGAACTTGACAGAACGAGTGAGTATCTAGGCCTCCTTTCCTTAACCTACTTGATCCTGATAACCCTATAATACTTACCTACTTTCAATCTAACAATGTAGAGTTAATGAAATAATACTTTGTAAAATGCTTAATACTGTTTCCAATTATTGTAATAGGACATTTGTATGTATATTGACTCTACTTTATGTACTGTGAAGCCGCTTAAGGGAATCTGTTTAACTCAAAGGAAGGAACAGATACTCTTCATATGTTATTGAAAAAAGAAAACATGTTTTCCTTATTTTATTTTAAAAGTCATAGCGGTAGGACTCTCGATAGTCAAAGCCTTAAGATAACTGTTTCTACCTGACAAAAAAGAGACGTCACCAAAACTGGAAATGAAAAAAGCCTAAATGCGGAAAAGGAAGTGTACGGTCGTCCAAATTTCCATATTTAAAAGAGATAAGATGATGATGAGATAAGATGTCTGAAGAATAACTTCTAACTTAAAAGTTCTATCCGAACTTTTGATATAACTATCAAATAGAATAATTGAATATCAAATGTCTTTTTCTCGCGTAACAAGACAAAGTATCGACGCAATACAAAGTCCAGTAGGGTGCATGATATTGTATTTCTATGCATTGCCATGCATCGACCTAATATGGGAAATGTTGCACAGCGGCTCAGGTTTAGTCAGTAAGAGTCTGAAACACTAATTTCGACTCCAGAGGAGGTTGCCGTCCATGGGGATTAACATGTCAAAATAAAAATAAAGTTAAGCCTGATAACTCTACATTTTACATCACAGAATCTGTTACTCATCACATGACTGAGGACTTAGAATGTACACTAAGTATTAATCTAACCTAGAATTAGAGTAGATTTACATAATTGAACTCGTCACATTATCAAGTGTAGAGATAAATTGGATTGTGCTGGCATGATTGCTAATTGTATCTGAAGTTACTTACACAGCCTTACTTGTAAATAATAATAACTTAAATCCCTATTTGTTGCAAAAAGGATTTACTCATTAGGTAATCACGAAAAAGGCTTTCATTAGAATACTTAGACGAGAATTACCAGATGTAGAGTGCACATCGTTCAGTTGTTTTGGAATAAATATTTTCTGACTATATGAACAAGTTCGCTTCATTTTTGTTTAGATTTGTTTGTCATTGACGTTGAGTTTTTATGTATGAGGGTCATTCAAACCTCCAATAATACATACCTCCAAAATATTATTCGGAGAATAGGGGCGTATCGGTCTTTTATAATATAAATATCAATAAAATATTCTAACATTCAAAATTCGAGAATATTCAAGGTTTAAATCGATACCCTTATAAATCTGTATTCTCGAGATAATCGACATAGTAACCGGAGTGGTATGCACCTACACTGCGCCCGCGTCCCTACCGGTTATTGTAGAGCACGCCGCCTCCTTACCGATTAGCATATAAATGAACCGAACCGAGACAACTTCATATTACAAGACCAGCTTAACAAGACCTGCCCCCCGCGCTACAAAACACCAATACGACATTAATAAACGAAAATATCACGTCTCTTGCACGCTGGACGCTTTACAGTTTAAATGTGGAACTCGTTGCTATTGGCCGACGCCAACCCTGCGTCCTTTCCGAGCCCTGTGATTCCGCGCTCGCGCACCTTTCTGGCGATAACGATGAATAAAATACTGACAATATTTTACACTTACAATTGCATTTTTATTCAGGTCTGATATCTTAAGCAGTGATATTAAAGCAACACTGTACTGCGAGAACAAAGTAAATATGTGGCTGTAATGAAATCAGTGGTTTAGTGTTATTGAAGGTTCGTGTTATGGGTATGTTAGCCTCTGTTACCCGTCGAGTTGTTAATATTCAATACTCATCTTGCCCATTGCGTATTATATTGCAAAACCCTGGCATTTAGGTAGACTTGTTATTCTGTAAAGGAATATTTAGTGGCGAATTCTTTTTATTTGTGTTTAAAAGGTATAAAACAATGATAGGCATGGCGGGATGGTTATAATTTATGGCATTATTTTACACAACTTGAACACAAGTTAGTATATATTTAGTAAGTAAGATAGGGATGTAAGTTTAGTTAAAGATGAATTACACAGGCTTTTATTGGCTTTGAAATTCCATAAAAACCTAGATGTATATACATCTACTTTACTTACAAGGGGCGTGCAAATAATGACGACCAAACTTTATCTTCTCTTAAAATCTATCTGAGAAAACTGTAGAAATTGAAAAAAAAATAATCGATACTTGCATCTATGGTATAGAAAACCATTTGAATTAATATTAGATGAACGTTGATCTAGTCGTTGTTACTAGTAGTACATATTTGTTTAGTAGATAACTTTTTAGAGCAGTTTTTGTACATCATTTCAAACTAAATTATAGCCTTACGTCTACAACAAAAGTTAAGTGAAAAGTTTCAATGTTGTAGTGAGTGACTCCTAAAAACCGGTTCAATATACGAAACATTACTGCTCGGAGCCACATGGTGGCTTCCACTTCAAAATTTTATGGTCACACTTTCATAATTATCAACTGGAATGTCCAGATGTGAATAACCTTTAATCGCAAAAACGTGCCACAAACATTTTCGTATGAAAATGTGACTCTTTCATTGCAACAAGGAGGTAGAGTTTTTATATAATTTCATTTAGTTTCTGACACGAAAATTACGTAGATTAAAATTGTTTTTAAAAATATGGTTACAAAATCGTGAACATATTATTTTGTTCCACACTCAAAGTTAAAAACTACATCATTGCTTTACCGACGGCAGTACACAAAATCATTTTATATAGTCCTTGGAAACATAAATTGATATTATATTAGAGTACAAGCTAGCACTAGTGATTTCATGCTCATGAAATAAAAACTCATAGGTATGATTTAGACACCGACACTGAAGTCCAATTCGAAACTAAACAGACAATTTAGCCTTTATTAACCTGGAATTCTAAGCTAAGGTGTAAACCATAATAGCCAAATATGTATATATACGATTTGTGTACATAATGCGCTTTTTTATATTTTTTATAGTATAACTCATGTCTTGAAGTTTTTTTTAAATCATGAAATGAAATAGCTCTACTTCTACTGTGGATTTTTCTTGCTGTGCTCCCAAACTTGAGAACGACGTCTCCTAGAAGACGCCTCATTAAATTTCTTTAAAATAAATTGCATTTCTTTAAAATAAATCAGCAAGGCGCCTTGGATCTATTTCAATATGCAAGCCTGTTAAAATAAATCTTGCCTTAAAGATATCTCGTTCCTTAAAAGAAAGTACAATAAAAACCAAAATATTTGCCATTTAACACTATAAATAGTAGTAGTAATCTATTCTTTCATTTAAATCCCTACATTTAGAAAATCAATATCCTATAATCAACGTAAATCCCATTTTATTACGAAAGCTAAAAAAGAAAATTTACACACATGGGAAATTGGGGTGCTAACCGTTTATCAGATAATGTAATTATGTTCGGAGCGCTACGGGACACCTCCACTCTGCGTAATTGAGTGTGCCCTCCGTACCTCACGCCTGCTATTAGGCAAATCGAATCTCGTCCCTCCCAGACCTCCCGCCCTCCCTTAGCTGATATGTGAACGAGCTTTTCTTGGCGTTGGACCAAGGATTCAATTTGTGCAAATGTAAATAACCGGTTCGAGGTAGTTAGGTAGTCCTCCATTTTGTATCGCTCTTATCATGTACTCAAGACAGTTTAATTTACCTACCCATTATTTAAATGTATCACCACCCGCACTTGCAAATACTTTACAATACAAGAGAATTTATTTTCCATTTCATTAAGTATTTACGTTTGCGTAAATTTAAATAAACCATTCGATTTGTTAGATACCTATTTATAAATTTCAGGCTTCAATTACCAAGGAAATACTAGTCTATTATAGAATTTAAATCAAGACTTGATAGATATAAACTCGAGATAGCTACCTAGTTGCTCACACTACACTAAACATTTTTCTAAAATACAAAGCTTCATAGTAATGAAACCACTACATGAACTTTTTTTTCTTATTTGATACAACATTGCTGATTCATATAGCATTACGTCAAATGCGTCTTATATTGGTGTGATATCATAAAGTGTCAAGAAGGTGTGTAAACAAAAACATCAAGTGAATAAATAAGCGGTAACTTTATTAAGAAAACTCCAACGCTAAGTGAGAAACGTTGACGCACCGCCCACGCCAACCGACGCTTAACGCGACGAACGCCTAAAAAAGTTGCTCCAAAACTTTGATCTCAACAAAACTTGATTTCATTCGCGGCGTTATATTCGATCCGAATGTTTGTTTGTGTTGCGAATAATAAAAGTATTGAAAGTGCAAAAATATGTTCTGTCTCGTTTCTTCACGTTGCTTCATCCTTGTCTGGCAGGCTGAGCGGTCGGCACGTCCGGGGGCCATAACATCGTTTGATGTTCTGCTCTCCAATGCTGGTAGAGACGATATAAGCAAGATGTACGGCTGCGCTCTCGGTGACGCCTATATTTCCTAAACATCTTTCGGCGTTATAATTCTGTACGACGTAACCTTGTGAGGGCGATCAAGCCGTTTCTTTTTTCCATTCTTGAAAGTTGTCAGTGTATTCGTTTTGCTTGTATCTCGTATTAACAAAGTTGTGTAGATCGTGTAGCAAGATACTGTATGCTGTTAGGTGAGTTGTTTTGCATGTTATTGTTTATTATTGGCCTTCAGCAAGTTATTATCAGTTATGACATATGTGCAGGTGGTGGTCGTCTAACTGGAAATATAAAAGAAAAACACATATACTATATACTGTTTTTTAGGCATGCATGTACGAGTACATATTGTTATGTTTATTTTGTCTTCAAACGGAAAACTATTATTTTGATCTCGATTGCATTTTCCATTAAGATACCTATTTAGTTTATACTAGTTACTTCTCTTTCATAAGTGTTTTTTAAGTAATATAGGGTAGTTAGTGTTTGTGCATTCTACTGCATTTACGTCAAATCACGAGTATCTGCTAGAAATAGTTGCACCATAAATAAGGTTATGAATATGCACATATGAAATCCATTTACGTGTGTTTTGGCTGAAGATCTTGAGTGCTCGTAATAGTGTTAAAACGGTTTAGTATATGAATTGCAGATTTGAGCTAAGGATATTATTATATAAACACATAAACCTATACATATCCTATATTTAAATTCTAACGTGCATTGACGAAGTATAAAGGTACAAGTACAAAGTGCGTAACTATAAGATTTAGATGTCTTACAGTTACGCAATTTTTACTGTTGCTTTAAAATTTAGGACCTACTGTCAATTATGAAGGTAATTTAGATTGTCTTATTTTGTAATATCCAAAGGCTTTAAACATGTAGGTAAGTACTTTTTACTTACTTAGATAGAAACGACAATTTATTTGCTAGAGGGTATAAAATTATTACTGTTTAGGATTACCCGAAATTATTAATATTACGCATTTTTTTCCACGTACGGCATTACAAGGTTAGATCTTATAAAAATATGCAACACGGCGGCGGTACGTTACCGAGCGGATACCAATTCTATCAACAACCCATAAACCGCAACCTTTCTTTGTCTCGCCTCTTAATGCTATCGTGTTGTCGAGTGAGATAGAAATCTACAAGTTTAATGGGCCGTTACGCGAGAAAAAATCAGTCCGCATTCGCGAGCGTAGATACGCGAGTGATAGTGGCAAGGCGGAAGGACACTGGTAGATTGGTGCATAGTGCAGTGATACAGATGTTTGCGATCGCGACTGAGACTGCGGCGCGACTACGACTCGTTGCTAAGCAACGAACACAACGCTGCCACGTGAGTACTACCTACCATAGTGTGTCTATACCTTCACAGACAGACTCGACTTCGAGGTGTCAACGCTCTAGATTAAACATAGTGTTAGCTTATCCCTAGCATACAGTGCTACGCTGAATAGATAACCTCTTTAGTCGTTCGTCGCCTTTTTTATTTGTCATGACGCCGCATTATGTCAACTTAGCTGTCAATAAAGATTGATAACATTCTCGAATAGCGTTCACCTTGCAATGTCGAAGATATTCGATACGTTTTTATTGCTGTAATCAGCCGAGTTTAATTGCTCAATTGACACAATTGTACTTAGGTACAAAATGTGCGATAACTGAATTCAATTTGCATTATAAATTGAATTGGTGTGAAATTTAATGTTGATTAGTTGTTGGAAGGAATTACAAGGTACGGGCTCTTGTTTGTAACTAATATTAATAGCGAACTGCACAATCACGTCTTGTAATGTAAATATATGTATCTTAGATGCTCATTATTATTCATTGCAGCATTAAGAAATGATTGCTGGCCTGATATTTAATTATGTCGACGGTCAAGAATATAAATATTTATTATATTTAATGCATAATTATGTCTTACTTAATTATTGTTTATCAACACGTGTAGAAGATTAGCATTTATATTATTTTGTGGTATATTCGTGTTTTTCAGATAGGTACATATAGGTACATAGGTGAATAAGTAAGAATAAATACGTATAAAGAGTAATATTATCATTGTTTTCTTTATTTTTATCTACTATCTGACAAGCTCACTTCCAAAGCTTCCAACTCAATATTTTTCAATCTAAATACTTATCTCTACATATATGTAGCACAATATGGTTCAAGCCCTTTGTTAACCATTCAGATGCAAAACTGACTCTACAAAGCGCATTTGTTTCAAATCATCCTTTCATATTTTTTTCATATCTCAACTTTCACAAAAATTATCATAACAAAATGCGTCGGAGTCTGTTTGAAAACAATTTCTTTAAACCAATTCGAAAGGGTCATTGTGAACCTTTCTGTGTATTGAAGCTTATTTGCATACAAATGTCATCGCTGACCAGTTCCCCAGGCGATAAAATCTTGAGAGTTTCGATAAAGATTTTTGGTTAACATTTAATCCAATGGTTTCTCTCGTTACTGTAGGTATCGTATATATGTATATGGTTAATAAGATTTCTTATTTATTGATACAGGTGCTAAAAGGACGGGTGTGAAGTTTACCAATTAAGGAACTGGAATAATTACAAAAAGAAGGTTTTATAAGTATTATATTTTGTTTTTTTGATTGGTAACTGAAGTGTGAGAACGGAGCTGTATATGGTTCATGTATCAAGTTCCATGTATGTAGGTACTAGGTACCTATTTCATCGACTTATGTAGATATAACTGCATTATTCGTATACGTGGCACGTAATTGTCGAAAAGTCACAAATATTTTAGCTTCTTAAACTATGTATGTTCATATATTGAATATACATACTACTTTATATATCAAACTTTTTGAAAATACCATTGAGTATAATCATTATATTTTCTAACTACGATAGGGAATTATGCATTAAGTACACTGAATTTACTAAATATTTTAATGTTCACCTAGTATATCCACCTAAAAACAAAGTTTTTATTTATGAAATTTTCTGCAATGGATCTAGGATTTGAAAACATTCTTGCAATTATGTATACTTGCAAATTATAATTTAGTAAATAATAGATCAATTTGTGTATTTAATATAAAATAAATCCAAGTCAAAAGAATCCCGAATTTCTTTTGTTTTAAAAGTACTTAGGTATGCGGAAGTCGTCTTGTCCGTCCAAAAATATTTCTGTAAGTAGTTTCACCACATTAGCATAACAAGGGTTTCTACTTCGCACATCTTACCCAGACATTTGTCTTGAAGATGCAGACAAGAGCATTTCCAGAACATTTCAAGAGTTAAGTAAATTTAGATACAATACCTATACTTATTTTCGTACATACATATACATATATAAAAATGGGCGAAGGAAATAGTACCGATATTGCTATATCCATATTTTTCATACACTCGAGTTTTTTATATCTCTCTTATAAGCAATAACAGAAACATAAAAACATATTAATTAATAACATAATTTTGTATAATTATCAAAACATAAGATCACTTCTTGGAAGAAATAATTATTTATCAGTAAATTAAGAATTTAAATTCAGTCTTATAACACCTACTTTAAATAATATTTCGGTACTTATTTAGGTTAACAAGAAGTTGAACAAAAATTCTCACAATTTTTTTCGTCTTATGTAAATTAGGATTCCCGGTTTTCATATAAAAACTCAAGTTAGAAAGTGTCTCGAAGCTGCGAGGGATGGCTATTTACATGCAAATCTCTTATAGATGGCCAAAATTTAGTCCCAAGTTGCTTGTAACTTACAGAACAAAAACAAAGTGTTGTTGACGTTCTTCGAAGGTGGAAGTCTCTTGTGCTGTATCCCTTAATAGAGTCCCAGTTTATAGAGTAAATCCTACTTCATCTTAAACTCAAAATTGTCTCGTGACTGAAGAAAGTGAATCGTGTTAACAACCTCTGTTTGTTTATTACTCTGTGTTCAGTGACTGTGTGGTACAAAGATGGCGGTATATGTGTAAAAATTTGAATATTCTAAGGGAGTACAAACATACAGCCAATAACAAAATGAGTTTACTTATCATGTAGTAATAAAATACTTGAATTATATCCTTTGACACCCATGTAGGTAGGTTGAATGTATTAAGTGATTACGTTTCTGCATATATCAGAATAATTTAAAGACTTATCGTGAAGTATAAGCTAGTTTATTCAGTAGCTAAGCAATTCATTTGTAACTGTTATAACGTAACGCAAATACTTTGAATTTAAAATCCTTCATTAACTAAGTGACTTTTGGACAACCTTTATCGTTGATAAACAACGGTTGAATGTTCTGAGGTACCCCTGTATGTCCGTCCGTCACCAGGCTTCACGAACCGGGGTAGCCAGACAGTTGGAATTGTCGTAGATTTTATATCTTCTCTTCTAATATATAAAATTCCCGGGTCACGATGTTAGTTGCCCTACTCCTCCGAAACGATTCGACCGATTTTTATGAAATTTTGTATACATATTGGGTAGGTATGAGAATAGAACAACATCTATTTTTCATACCCCTAAGTGATAACGTTTTTTTTTTAATATTTCTTTTTTCGGTTGCTCACAATAAAATTATTTATATGTGGCATTAAAAATACATACAACTAGAAACAATTGATTGGCAAAACAATGTTTGCTGGGTCAGCTAGTGTGTTATAAATTTGATGGGTTGATTTGGTAGTTTTCTTTTCAAATTTGTTTTACTTTGCTCTATACAACGGGAACGTCTGTGTCGTGAGTTGGACTCACTCTTACCAGTCTTTATACATTTGTGCGATTTTTATAGAAGGATGTTTGAGGCAAAGTACTAGTTTAGTCACAAATGCGTTTATTTGCAATGTTATCTATCCTTTAATGCATGGGAAGGCTTTCATATTGGTTTAAGTTTTTAATTACATTAACTATTTTACAATGAGAAAACGAATCTGAAATCTTTCTGAATAACATTTAATTAAATTAGATGTTTACAAAAAGTTTAGGTTTTGGAAAAATTAATAATAGTTTGTTTTCTTTGTAATATGTACCTACAATACTTATATTAAGATATAATTAACCGTTCAACTTTACATGAGTAAGCTGCTTTAGATCGGAATAGCTTTAAGAGCATCAATAAACATAAAACGAGCAAGTTTATTAATAGGTACACGGTGCACTTACCATGCACACAGAAATCATGCCGAAATTTATCGTATAAGCGAGACACATCGACTTAAAGTGACTTTTGTCTCGCTCTCACAACGACAGAAATCCTGTTCTTAATATCATGGTAAAGGCCGTTCATATTACAATATTTTCATTTGCAGGCAGTGTCATCGAAGCAGGGTTCATTATTAAGTGGATATTAAGCAACTTAGTTGCATATGCTGTAATTATGAACGATCTTGAACTTTACATCATAATAATTTAGCAATGTTATTATTGTGATTAAACCTAAGCCAATCATTAAGGAAAATAAATTTTAAACTTTGCGGCATATAATATAAAATTCTAATTACAATTTCGTGTGTATTTATACTTCTTAAGTTTGGTTAGCTTAAAGCGGTGTAAATAAAGGTTTTCTGTGTTTTGATTTCAAAAAGCTGTTATCTGGATTTTTTTTATTAACTGTGTTCGCGGTAAATAGATATTAGACATGTATTTATGTATGCCTAGGTTAAGACCTTTATGAAGCGCATACGAAGGTGAGAATTGTTGTTCGTTCTCTAGGTCCTTTGAATATAAATAGATTATTAAAATAAATTATGGTAAAACAATTATAAATAAATGTTTACGTATTAGTATTTATAATTTTACATAATAAGCCAAGATTTAATTTAAATAAATGATAATTAAAGTTTATGATGATTAAATTATTTAGAAAAAAAAACAGGATAAAAACGTTTTCTATTTTTACAGTATTTATTGATAACTTGCTATAGCACTAAAACATTCAAAAAGTAGACTTCATAGCTACTTGATAACTTGGTTCCAGTCACGAGTAACTAAAGTAGGCATAAATAAGGCTTTTAAATAAACACAAGACCAAAACGCGCGATTCTCAATTAAACAGTCACACAGCAAAGAATAATAAAACAAAAAGCATAAAGGGCAACTTCTTCAAACATAAAGTTGTATGGTAATTCAAATATCGTTCGAAATTTTAAACATACGGATATGGGCAACGCTCTACAACGTTGCCTACGTATCGTCACAATGTCATTCCTGTCTCTTAAATCGTCGGATAAAATCCGAGTCTCGATCTCAGAATGAACTCAAGTTCCCTTCACGAATACCAACCAGTCTGTGGATGTAACGAATTTATTTTAAATATACGTACCGGGTTCTTGCTTGTTTTTTGTTTTGTTTTTTACCTGGTAGACGTATATGGCTAAGATGTAGATATGCGATTACACATATCCTTTAATGTAGTGTAGGTAAAGGTTGTTTATCGCGCAGTATTTTAAAGTAAAGGACACTTGTGTTTTGCCTGCATTTGGTATTTTGAAACGATTCTATTTAGTACTTTGTGACATGATCTTGTTCGGGTTACTTCGACTTGTGAAAGTGATTAGATAAGCTTGGCACTTTTTGATTACAAGACAACCATTGGTGTAATTACTTCAAAGGCAAACAATTTTGTTTGTTTTTACAAAAAATATACATACTTTAGGTTACTTTAAGTTTTTTGCATGATAATAGTCGATCATACCTAGAAGGCTTAATTATAACATTAGAAAAGACTACTCACAAAATTTTCAGTTGTACAGAGAAAATGGCATTGCAAATTAATTTAACTCCATAAGTCATAATAAAGTGCAGATATTAAGCATAAATTGAATTATTCAATTAACTTCGTTAACACTAAGTAATAACAAACGCAGTGTTCTTAACTCGTTGACACTTTCACGTTACAGTCTAAACAATTGACACTCACCCTTCATCGTTTTAATTAATAATGTCGCCATCTTTAATAGAACAATTGAAACGCGACACTCTCCTGTCGAAAACAATTGTATTAAATTGTAAAATATAGACAGATGTAATCAAATAATGGTTATGAATGGTCCGTTTGTTGACATTCGTCAATAGTTCAAGTATATAAGATGTCTAAGAATGGGTACCTAGAGTAGAAGCGTTGTCTCGAATCAATTGGCATGAAATCAATTTGGCATAAATTGAAAGGAGCCATATTTAGTATTAGTACTTCCTTTGTTTATGAAAATAGATGCAGGAAAGATTGAGTTTGATTCTAGTAAATGCAGGAACACTTCAATGTTTATATTTTATAACAGTCAAGCTCTAATTTGGCATCAAAAGTCGGAAATTTCATTCCTAATAATTGTTTTCACATTAAAATTAAAATTACTTATTAAATACAGGTTGTAAATAAATGTAGAGTCTAACGCTGTACACACTCATTTTAGGTACTAATAAACTCTGTCCAATAGAAGTTATGTTATTTAATTGTTTGTTATATAGAATATAGTGTACCTACTTACAATTCATAATTAATTTTACTTTTGACTTGGTAACATTTATTATTTATGTTTAGCTGTTATCTGTAATCCAAATCGTGAGAATCAGAAAGTGGAAAGCACAGGGATTTGAGTAAAACAATGCTTATTGAGTTTTCTTTAAATGTTAACCAAGTGAGACGAAGTTTCTTGTTTTCTATTGTTTTTATAATGATACAGTATTTTATATACATTACTGGCATGTACTTAGCCTAAGTTGGCCTATTTTTCCTATTTCATATAATAATAAAGTATATATTTTAATGTAGGTAGCCAACTACGTAGCTAACCTCCTCGTCACTTTCCACTAAATGTTTAACCACCTTTTATAAGAAAAAAAGCAATGTACCTAAATGTTATATATTTAAGCGTAACCTTTTTTAAAAAAAGGTAGATAGATAGATAATATAAACAAATGTATAACATAACAATATAGAGTCATATAAATACATTTATCATCGAACGCGCTCCGATACATGAACATGAACCAAGCATACGCATAAACAACGAATTAAATTAATCAAACTTGAGAAACTTAATCCTAATACAATGTAACTAGCTACACGTACACTCCGTATCTATTACATTGGTTCGTAGTAACAGATTACACCCACGAGTCGTTGACCGAAGCCATAGTAAAGCGTCATTTTCATCTGACGAGATGTGACGTCATTAGTTTATTACCGTCGCCTATGACCAATTGAAATTGTATACGTAGAGGCGTTTAGATAGAGGCAGCGTTTATATTGAAATGTGTGAATACATAAATTTTAATTGATATGGATTGTTTGAGACAATCAAGGTAGAGCATACTTTTTATACTGGGGTTTATTCTGTCCTGTTTTGAGCCAAGCATTTTAAAATATATCTATTGTTTTTTTTTCATAATTTGCAACTAAATTAAACCCTACATTTTTATTTTATATCGAAAGTGTATTCATTTTAGAGTGCTCGTTCTATATTCTGTAACCGTTTATATCTTTTGTATCACTAAATATCCAAACATTTAGATTTTTTATAAATTACCATATTACGCCAATACTTCGATGATATTTACTAGTGTCTCACCAACATACCTATCGCCGTAGCTAATAAATTCGCATAGACTGGACATCCGTCGATAATCTGATGCAAATACGAGAGCTGAGGCTGCACCGCGCATGAGCACTCCGCATATCCGATCGTAAAACTGTTACAGCCGCGGAGGCTACCCCCATCACACCCCTAAACCTCGTATAACCCCCTGCCGCCTGCACCCCGCACCGCGCACCCCCGGCGCCCGTCTGCAAACCTCTTTGTTTTTGGCAATACCTCGGAGGGAACTAAACCCGGACTAGTCTTAAGACCCTTTAATGGCTCTCTCTGTGGCAGGAAATTTCCTCTTTTGTTCCACCAAAGGGTTGAAATATTCCACTCGAAGTTAAAACGATGAATTTTAATGAAATGATAATGTTTCTGATGAGCTTATTGGTTGGAGCTATAAAGGTTGGAGGCGTCGTTTTATAACACAACTCTTTAAAAGTTTCTTCCCATTAAGATAAAGTAATGCACTAATATTTGCGTGATCTGCAGATGTTTGTCGGTGCCTGTACGCTTATGGGCGTTAAATTCTTATCTCTTTTACATAAATGCACCAACTTAGCGTGTAGCTAACTACTTTAAATAAGTAATTTACATATTTATAAATACTTTATTATTATCGGCTATTACTGGCACGGCAACTCTTTGCTCTCCTTTCACTTCACTCCATACATAGCACCCATGGACCAATATTTATATACTTCACTAGCCCTATTGAAGGTTTTACAAAACGTATAATATCTATATAATAATGTTCTACCTGGTGGAAACTTTAGGTAGAGACGAACATATCCGCCCTTTGAAACGTGCGAATAAACACGTCCCTTTAAAAATCGTATTGTTATTCAGGAACCGTAGGTAAGCGGACGGCAGGTAGCATATAGCTATAGGACACGAGATGACGTATACTTTGCCGAATTTGCACGATTTGACCGGCCCGGCACGACGGAGACTGGGTATTTTGAAATGTTGAATACACTGCTTGCCAAATTAATTGGACTCAATTACAATGGATTTTTGCTCTACTTTATTTTTCTCTGTCATTTCTTCATACGCATAATTGGTTTGTAAATATACTCGTACATCTAAACCTAAAACAGTTTATAGTCTAATTTATTTGTAACAATCCACGTGTTCACGCAGATTGATACAGACACAACGTAACACGAATTATGACTCAGCATCTGACTTTTAAGCATCGTATTAAACTGCCAGTAATCTTAAATACAATAAACAACAATTAGGGATTAAATTCTAGACATGATAATTGAAATGTTACAGTCTGGTGAATTTGTATGAAATTATTTCAAGAGAACCAAATTACGGAAAACAAACATCACGCAAAGAGGTATCAATTAGGCTGTCAGCCATTTAATTTGTGTATTTTTGTTCTTATGTAGCGAAACACAATCAATTCGATGTAAAGTAAAAATATTCAGCTTGACGATTGATATCTATAAACAAGCGACTAAAATAAAATAATAATAGTAATAAATAATTTAATTTCAAATAAATTATTATATAGAAAATTTAATACCTAATAAACTTAACAAAAATTTATACGAAATACAATACCTATGTATAAAATATAACTATATTTATTTAAAACTTGTACTCTACAAAAATGATTCCTTTTCTGAGCAAAACAATACAAACTCAAGCTGTACCCATTTTCCTGTCCGCCAATGCTTTCGAGGCGTGGTGCGATGCGAATACAAATGGTGTCAGGTTGATTGTGCCCGAGGTTGCGATCGATCAGATATACGGAGACGTGCCGATGTGTTCGTACGAGTTAATTCGATTGCCGATAGACGATGCCTTTATTATTCTGTGTGATTGGAATCAATTTGTTGTTGATGATTGAGTCATTTTAACATGGTCATGACATATTTTTGGGTATTCTGTTTTTAGAATACCTATATACTCAAATTTGAAGTTTTTATATGATACAAGAAAAAAATTGCCTAAGTTACATAAATACCTTAATTTTGGATACCAAATAAATTAAATACTGCATACATTCGTAACTTTCTACATTGCTATAAAGTTAAAATAAGTAAAGAGGCTCTACCTTTCTTGTAATCTTTATCTTGTGTAAAAATTGTCATATACTTACGTGAACCTGTACAAGTTCTTCTATTTTATAATACATTAAACCTATGTACCTACGACTACAACTACAATTCAAATTAACAAGAGTGAATAGATTCAACGAGATAAAATCGCTTTTCAATTTATCTCTACATTTAATCACGTCTGATAGGAAAATACTTTGGAACACACTTTACTCGGTCCCCAAACCGGATTTTAATCCACCTTGTCTTCATGTAGCTTTGGACGTCGAAACGTATACAGCTCGTATGTCTGTGCTGCAAACGATACATAAACAGATGAATTCCGTGTCTTGTCTCTCAAGAGATCTTAAGGTAACCACGCGATTGCATTGCTCAAGTGTCCTGATTTTATTGCCTACTTACAATACGTAAGTATTTTACCTTGGACAAAGGATAAACATTTTTATTTAAGGTCGCGCCACAAGCACTTCTTTCCGACGAATTATTAACGAACGCCTTTTTGTTTTATCCAAAATTATCCTTTACAATTTATTTTGAGACTTAAAAATATATATTTTTAGTGACTCTACAAAAAAGTACAACAAATATTTTAAGGCACTCATTCACCAATAAGTATAGAAACATATCTAACTTTAAATATAAGGACTGTCCGGAATATCCTCAATACATTTTGGTGACTCTACATACGTATCGTGAGCAGACTCTATCAAGAAACTAGTGGGACAATGTCGCATTCCGAGAATTTCTCAAACTTGTAGGCGTATCTCTACATCTATTATACCTACTCTAACGATAACATCGTGACTTAGCCTATTGTGTCATATTTACTACACGTGCTTCAATTATTCTATGTATACAGTAGTAGCGTTTGTATTTATCCATACCTAATGTTGGTAGAGCGTTTGTGGGGTTTACAATTTCTTGGAAAAATATTGAGGCATGAAATTGAATATCATCATCCAATATGTTAATAAATTATTATAAAAGATTTTATTCAACTATTTGACATTGAGTAGGAACTAATTTATTCCACAACTCTATGCCAAAAGCGTGTAGGATTTGTATAGTATATAAAAACAGTCTCGTCTGCTCTAACAGTTAGTGATTTAATTCATTCAAGCCGTTCATTCTGGTATTTTACGATCTCGTAGCTATGTACCTACTATATTAGCGAGTAGGTATACAACTATTTATTCAAGCATGGGTTGAGCACAGAATATATATGGTGTGTTCAGAAACTACCCCGTCCAAACACAGGGCCAATTAAGGCGCCCAACACCCAATTGTTGATCATTAGCCACTAATCCGTCTCATATTCAATCAATACCCAAAACTTTACTCGCACACCTCCACCCGCCTCGCCCCTCGTCGCGCGACATTTAATGACACCCGTGCAACAACCGACACACGCTATTATAGCCTCTCCTTCTTCCACCTAAGGGCCACTCTCCCCTGAACCCGCCCACCGCGTTATATAGCACCGAGGATCTATAAAAGTTACGTCTGTAATCTAACATAAAACTCGGGCCGTTTAGATGCGAACGCGGCCACGGACGACACATCTCGGCTCGCTCCGTACTTTTACCGAAATATGAAGGTGTTTTTTGTGTGAATAGTCGGGTTTTTTCGTGTAAAAACAAGGTTAAATCGTTTGTCGTCGGTGTAGTGGCGCGGACGTGGACGCGCGTCGTCGCGGCGCGCTCACGCGATGTGATATCATCAACTTTGACGTTTGCACGACGCACAAAAACAATTTGTGAGTACTGAATTTGAATAATATACGTGGAATGACGCTCTGAAACTCTTCTAAAAAATATTTATCCTAGATGTCGCTTTGTAGTGCCTGCATGCCGTATTTTCCAAGCGCTAGTGTTGAATTTTCAGTAGATTTTTGTGGTTATAAAGTGAATTAAGACAAATACACCCTAAATATCCGATTGCACGTGCTTAAATAAGTGTCTCGATTAACTTATATATAAATAATAGGTCTTTAAGTGATTTTTAATAAATAAAACTCAAAAATCTTTCCAAGTCCCCACTGAAACCTGTGCCGGGAGAGAGATGCATTTTCTTATTAGCATTGTTGTACGTTTTGTTATTTTATTGATAGAAAAATAAAAAGTAGTAGCATGTTTCTCATTTTGTTTTTATTCTGTAAATATAAGTTTATGTTATTTTTGTGGCAAATTTTCGTTACGAAGTGATAAGCAAACCGACGCTTTAGATCTTCATGCGCTTTCTACTTATCAGTTAATATGCACGAAGCATCTTTTTTAATAAATTAATGTCTATTCTTACAAAGAACAAATATTTGTTAAATAGACAAAATAAATTCTCACTTAAGTTAGGTTATAGCAGTTCAAACATTAATCTAAAGCTTTCTCCGTTGTTTAATAAATAAATTCATACATACCAAAGCAAATAAAAATTAATCATAAATTATTTCACTAAATCGTTTGCAAAAATAAACGTAGCGCCATCTTTTAAACGCACTACAAACTACATACCTAACAGAGAATTTGGAGGAAACTTTATTGCAACATGGCCAGTGAATTCCATATATTCTCCGTCCTTGTCTAATTTATGCACTGGGTCTCTACCTCTACTCTTCACATCGGCCTCCATTCGAATGATACAGTTGATGCATGCGCTCGAACTAAATACAACCCTCTCGCTCAAATGATAAGGTTGCACTTGCAATGCAAATGATTCTTATTTAGTTTCTATTAAAGATGTTACCTTGCCGCGGTGGCGTGCACCTTGAAATATAGTTATCTCGCTCGCACACTAGTTGTCATCTCTTTTTGTTACGTGTATTGTTATATGTAGATATCTCGTTCGGTGGGAGATAAACAGATGTCTGTTAGTAGTGACAGTTTGTATGGGATGTTAAGGAGGTAGAAGTACCACCATCATGAAATAGGCGGAGCGTGTGGTTTAGTTCCTCGTTTAGTAGGATCGCAGTGTTAAAGTACGATTATGGCGGTATAGATGGAAACTGCCGTATTCTATAGGTTTTATTTGAATAAACTCTGGGCTTTAGTGGATGGAGCAGCCGAATTGGATTATACCAACGGTGCTGTAAAATCTGTATGGTAATTTAGGTTGATATTCCGTTCCAGTACTACATTTTATGTTTGCGCTTTATATAAAATACGTTGTTTATACGCTGTACGCTACATAAATGTTACATTATTTATACTGCAGAGACTCAATAAAATCAAAATAAACTTTTATTAAACTAATCGGCTTCTAACTTTGCGATAGGTATTTTATTGTGTTCCATCGGATTAAAGATTTTCAAGAAATAATGTTTCATACCTTTTTTTATTAAAATGAGGTTTTGTTCTTTAGGTAGAGTGTTTATTTTGATAGATAATTCATATCTTTGTGTTTCACGATATAATCGTGAATTATGATAATATCACACTAATAATTTAAGGAATTGAAATCCTTTTACGCGTTTAAGTCACTACATTAAATTACTGCACATCTTTTTTTCTATTTTGATTTATAAGTTCAATGCTATTGTAGTTTACTTAGCTGTTTTAAGACTGTCTTTGAGGAATTTTCCGTACTGAATCTTATAAATAACTACCATAGAGCGTACCTACTGAAGGGGTTTCATTCATATTTGTATAATATTCTTTTGTTGCTTCAAATTCAGGTTTCTTTAAAATACCTACCAAATTACTTTGGTTCCATCAGCGATTCCTAGCAAAACACTTTCTGCTATGACTAATTTACTTTTCGTTACCATACGTTTCTATGGTGTTTTGTTTTTGTATTCTCAGATTGTTAGTTACTATACTGCTTTGAAACGGCTTGACCGATTTCTAAGAATTTCCACTTCTTGTTTAGTAGGTCCGAAAATCAGCTCCTATTGATTTTTCATACCCCTAAGTGATAAAGTTGTCTACCCCTAACAATTTTATATTTTTTTATTCGTTTGTAATGTTTTTCATCCACTACATATTCCCTAGCAATCACTTATATGGCAGACGGCAACGATTTCTGGGTCAGCTAGTTATAGTAGGTAGAAAATCTACCTAAATATTTATATTTCCCAATATTTTCTGGGCGCTCTACCTACTCAGAACGCTTTTTAATGAACCTTCAGAAATAAATTAAGTAGAGCTATTCCATTAACTACTAATAAATACTTTATTTTTAAATAAAAATTTAAAAGAAACCTTAAAAATATTAAAACCTTAATTATATTAGTTTTTATCTTATAAACTCTCTGTAGAATTGATTCTTTATTGTAGCTCTTTCTAATTGTTTTGTTAATTTAAAAAAATATACTATTAAGGTCTTGAGTTATAAATAGGTATAAATTTTGAACCACAGATAAGTAAATAAGTAAGACAGAGTTGCATTGAAATTTTAAAGTTCTGCATACATAACTTCTCGTAAATTTTACCCATATTGGAATGATAGAGTTTACAGTCAATTGGCGGAAAAAAAATATTATTATTTTGTATCATAAAAGTTGGTGTGTGAGAAGTGCTTAAAATGATTTAATACATATCCTTCTTAAATAGAAAAGCGTATATTCCGAATATTTAATAATGGAAATCAAATTTAATAATGCCACTTTGGTTGGGTGAAAAATCATATATAGGTACTTCAGACAGAAGAGAATACTTACTTTTATTATTGCACTACCCCTTTCTACTTAACTCCTAATAGTATAGTTTAAAATAACACACCTTTAACACTTAGGGGTATGAAAAATAGATGTTGTTCTATTCTCAGACCTACCCAATATGTATACAAAATTTCATAAAAATCGCTCGAACCGTTTCGGAGGAGTACGGTAACCAACATCGTGACACGGGAATTTTATATATTAGATTACAGAAACTATATTTCAAGTAGGACAAGGATCAAAAATATTTTCCATTATGGTTTTCTGACGCTTCTATTTGTCTTGTCCTTTAGAAGCGAAAGTTTGTAAGTATGGATGGATGTTTATTTCTTTTTTACGCAAAAACTATTTCATAGATTTTGAAATTTGGTACATAGATAGTTTATAACATGGATTAATACATAGGATAGTTTTACTTCATTTATTTATAGATAATACATAAATATACACTTGGAAAATATGATTTTTGAAAGTTCATGTAAAAAGACTAGATTAACCCAAATTTGGGTTCTCTTACAGCAAAAAATATTATTTAAAATTCAAGTTAAATTTTGTAAAATCATTTTTGGTATGTAGGGGGTAGATATGCTGGCAACAGCTAGTTAGTATATAATAAATGACAGTAAACTCAAACATGTTTTAATTTTTAAAGCTTATCATTCAGAATGTAGAGTCTTATTGCGCAAAGCCTTTTCTTCTACATACAAAGAATGAAGTGTTTATCACGACGCTTGCTTCTGCAATTAAAATCACAGATTACCTATGATTTGATCACTCAATACAACAGACACCAATGTTTTCCTTCTATAAAACAAATGAATTGCTATCAATTAACAAATCACATGTAGGTATATAAATACTGTAAAACGTGACATCATCATGAAGCGAGATAGGTTAATTTATCATAACCAGTAGGTATAAAGGAAATAGACGGTACTAATAGCCATTTAATTGAACATCAATAAACATTTATTTATGTGTTCATAATCGTTGTTTAATTAAATGGCCGCACCTACATTAGTATTCCTACTGAACAACAATTAATAGTTAATTAGAGGTTCGCAGTTATTATAGTCCTTTAAACGTTAATAATAGCTAAGAAAATAATTATTTGATTACCTACAAGCAATAAACGAAAAATAAAAAAGTTAAGCATTAGTTTTATCAATTGAAATGAATAGGTTTAATGCAGGTTTAATACAGCTGAAAATCCATTACTTCGTTTTTTTGATATATAAGTAGTTTTTTTTTGCTATTCCTGTTTGCAAACGATGATCAAATATTATACGTGACCAATGACCATAGTTATGATTCATTCCCAAAAATGTTGGAAAAAAAATCTCTTGTGGTCTGTGGCCAGACCATATATGTCTTCATAAAACCCCAGATATTTATACTAATAGATTCCGCCTATCTTCCTCTATCTCATAATCTTCAATAGAAAAGCAGAGGTTTCACAAATAAATAGAAAAGTATATAGTTACAATAAAAACCTCCCGCTTTTGAATAAAGCTAGGTATAAATAATACAATGACGTGCTTATATATACAAGTCTTACAACATCTGCAAAAAGTGTATGAAAGTTTCTTTGTCTACACAATGGCATGTAAATCATACATTTATATACCAAGAACATACATGCCTGATTATCATGTACGTATTCAAACAAGGTTGACATGACAAGAGTCCATTTGTGATGCTTTTATCACTTTGGGCTGCCAGCACCCCACGAATCAACCATCCACTGTCAGGCATAAACCAATGCAACAACTCATTCAACAATTATGGAATTATGTTCACAAGACATGCAAGTAGTTGATGTTCACTTGTTCATGTTGAACAAGTATTATAGTGATTCTCCTTTCCGAATAGTAAATCTCCCTAAATGTTCAGTCAATCTACGATATGTTTGCACGGAAACCTGAGATTTGATAGTAATAGCATTGTTTATATTTATGTAGTATATTAATGTGTCCGGGAAACCTTCATATATTTAAAGGCTTACAATAAATTGATTCTATTCAATGATTAGTCATTTATTTATTATTCTGAATGTAGTTATCTGTACATGAGGCTTAGTATTTGTCAACCTTGAGTTGCGATTTTAATGCTGAGCCCCGATTTTGCTATTTTACAATGGCGGATTAATTAATGGCAATTGGTTTAAATTTGAAATTATTCCTATTCTTTTAAACATTTTGCCAATACAATAATTGGAAGTTAGAGTATTAACCTTGAGTGTACCGTCCCGTACTGAATTTACAATTATTGTGCAGAAAAATGCTTAAGAAAGTACGAAAATTGACATTTTGAGCCAAATTTCATTTATTCATCGGCCGTTTTAAATAGCAGAATTGGGGCCCAGTTTGAAAGCGGATGTGGTCAAAATTGTTCGTAACCAAAATTTATGAAGGGTTATCAAGCCGTTTTAAAATTTTTAGTATTTTTTGTAGTAACCCTTTGTTACTCATGAAGCATTCATTCAAAACTTATTTTTCATCCAGAAATGTTACATTTTCAGTTTAATTTTCATTGTAAAAATTTAAAATCTTTTCTTTGAATAATTCGTCAATAATACCCGTGGTCGTTTTTACAAGCTTTTTTATTTAAGAAGATGACATTGTGCGTTAACAAAAAGTATATAATAATTATTATGATCTTTCCAAATTATTATAATTTTTTTAGTTACCCATAAAGATTTTGCCATAGCAAACGTTGTTTTAATGCAGAAAAAATGTTGATAGGCCATGAAAAATAAAACCGAGCAAAATTCTCAGGCTGCCCAATAGACACACGAAATTTCATAAGAATCACCATAAAAAAAGCTAAGAAATTACCTTCAAACTATTCATGTACTTACTTTGACGATTGCATTAAATACAGTCTCATTTTAATTTTATGAGCCCTAATTGTCGCCAGGGCTTATTGTTTGATTTGTAGTTATGATTTGAATAACAATAAAGTGATCGTGCTAGACAGACTATTTCGAAACACCAAGTACCTTATTGTATTCTGTTGGCTCGTCTTGTTGAAGGTATGTTTATAGATAGTGTTAATATTTTCACGGATTGTCTTCTCGATAGCTTAATGTTGTTATTGTTCTTTTTCCCTAACGGTTTGGTATGCCTCGTGAAAAATCTTTCATTTTCCCTTCTAGAACTCTTAGTGTGCCATTGTTTTTGTTGGATTAATTAATTAATTCCAGTAATGCAATTTTTCAAATTTTTTGTCTTGATAGCCAAGTGGTATAGGTCACCACGCCAGATCCACTGTGCACAACGTGTCGTGGGTTCAATCCCAAAGATTGTACCCTGTTGAGGTAGAAGGACTTCTGTGATCGTTTGTTCTGAGTCTGGGTGTCTTTGTGCATGTGACTTGAATGCTCCTGAAACCTCCTGCAAGATGCGGATCAAATTCTTTACTAAAGAGGTTGTTTAAGAAAATCTCTAAAACTTAAAAAGCTCTCAAGTTACTTACATTTTTCTGAAGATGCATTGTGATCGAGTTTAATATATTGTTTTTTGGTTCGGTTGATTTCTCGTAATTCCATAGTTTATAAAGGATCATAATCATCATATTTTATTGAAACAATACAAAATACCTTAATCAAAATTATGAAAGTACGTTACAATAAGCAGTTTCAGTCCCTGCTCATTCTAACAATATTATACGGTTCCAAGAATTTCTCTTCTTATATTTTTAAGAAGATATAGATCTAATGAACAGGAATAAAATAAGATTCTCAGCTATATTGGAAATGCAATTGTTTAGTTTTAATACTTAATATACTAATAGCAAGGTTAGTACTTAATATGCTACAAAGCCTTGTCTGTTGTTAAAAAAAGTGTTTTTCTCTGTTCACGCTATTAGACTGAAGTTCAACTGAATTTAAGTGAAATATTTGGTTCTGTTCAAATCTGAAAATGCTGTAACATCATAGTGAATTCTGCTCTATAAATGCCATAAAAAAGGTAGCCATAAGTTACAACAATATATGATAGACATAAGAAATATCCTCCATTATGATACGTGTTTAATTTAATACATTAAAGAATACTTGAACTTTGAACTTTTGTTGAAAATTGTGATTATTGTTGTTATGAATAACAATCGACTAAAAATAGTATGCTGTGTAAAAATATTGGGCCTTTTCTGGGCTTCTTTTCTTTTTTCAAGGATTGTTCCAAACTATAAATTAGGAAGAGCAAAGAAAAAATATTAGGGATATGAAATAAAGGGATGAAAAACAAAAGGAAATTATTTATAGTCTTATTAAATTTTACAATCTTAGATGAAGTCCTGAACCTCACTGTAAGATTCCCTGTATTGTAGGGTCTAGTCTCTTTCAATCCATATTCAAACGGCGTAACGGGGAAATCCTATACCATATGTTAAAAAGTGAATAGGTAACCATTTACATAGAAAATACTTTCTTCAAAACCCGACGTTTTTCAATATTTCCTTCTAACTCCAATTAGTTTCCTTTAGAAACGTACAGGCAAAACTCGTTAGTAATCTATTTTCCAAGAAATATAGCCTGTACATTAATCAACTATTATAATGTTATATAATTACCAACGCGTTACCGACTGCTAAAAAAGTAGTATACCTACTTATAAATAATTATTACCACTAAAAGCAATTCGTTTTAGTTTCATTCGTTATTAATCATAATAATGTTTTAATTATTAGCTTGAGTTAAATTAAAATATAACCGTCTTTGTTATTGAATTCTAAAAAATCTTACTCAATCAAAAAACATTGCTCATTTCCCATTTCCTCTTTGCCTGAATTGATTTGGATGTAGTCGGCAGGAGGTAAATTATCCACGTTCGAACGCGTGACTGTCTGCTTGCGGGCGTGTTTGAATTTCCATTGGAATATATAATAACAAGAATATTAATAGGCTTTTGCTGAATGGCTTTTTATGTAATATAATGCCATGCACGGAAAATAAGTTTCTATAAATTCTATGTAGTCGCGTTCATATTTCTTTTTTGCTCCAGATAATTCTAACCTACTTTTTATGTATTTGATATTTTTAAATGCTGTCGTCACGTTGTTTGATATAATACTTTCTAACACGACTCCATGACTCTGAATATTATAATAAGTTATAGCCATACGTACGTTTTATTGCGAGCTTGCTTAAAATACCTACTTGATTTCATTTAGTTTGCTTAAAAGTGTAGAAAATAATGATATACAAGAAAGAGACCAATAATCAAATAAAATAATTAAACAAATCAATTATTAAATATTATTAATCAAATCCAAAAATAATCTTACTAGAAAATAAAGACTACATAAAACGACTAAAACTGAAGAAAATAAAATAACAAAATTATTTAATTTAACTTTGAAAGTTTTGGCGCGAAACCGATCAAAAGCCTTGAACGAATTCTATTAAAACGTTCAGTAAATGCCAAATAGCTGTAAGCGACTGTCGCTTGTTATCGCAAAAAGGTCCTTAAAGTTAATAGCTTACGTTTTATGACTCTGTGAAAGGTAGCGTCGTTTACGTGATGACAATCGCACGAGAACGGTCGTTAGTTCCGGCTCTTTCCGTATTATTGGTGGCAGCACAGTGCACGCGTTCGCCTGAATAAAACCCTTTTTCAGCGTATTAAATATCTAAAGGCTTTTTTTTGGATATTGTGTTATTTTTGAATAATTGATGTACATATAAAAATGAGAGTTTTAAATCACACATCAAAAGTATGAGTATTTTTATTTGAAATGGAGTTCTAAGAAACAATTTTTTTTACTAAAATTCTGAATATACAATAACACTTTAAAATTTACTAAAAGTTATTTTTCGAAGTAAAACTAAACTTTCATGTCCATCCGCTGACGAAGATAGTTCGTACAGCGCCATCTCGTATCGAGTGGCGGAACTTAGAAGCGTCGACTCACACATAGACAATTTCTCCCTCCCGTGTCTACATTTAGAATTGCGCACACTACTTTACCGTAAAAAGCCGGAGGGCCGAGAGGTAAATCGGACTATCTTATGTAAAAGATAACGTTGGCATATAGGAAATTATATTACGTTTTAGGTATTTTTGTAGCGAAGATAGAAAATATTTATGTGTTTGAATTAAATCAACAATAAATTAAAAAAAAAACTTGTGAAGCTTTAAGATTGGCTAAAACAACCTATCAGTGCAATTTCGCTTATTTGATTATTTGATAACCAGCACAGTCGCTTTTGCAGCAAAAAAGCGACTCAGCTTTTTAAAAAAGAGAACGATACAGCTCTTTTAGACTTTTCATTCATTCTTGTGCCGGATTATCTCAGCAAAAATGTACTTAATGGAAACAAATTCATGCATCAGGAGAGCTTAAATATAAACACGCTAAAGATTGATGCAAGTTACTCAAGTAGAGCTATTAGCTATTAAAATACTTCACAATGGCTTGTAGATTGCCGACACAATACTATTCAAACCCTCATTACTCATAATTGCTTATTGTGTATGAAAAATGGTACGATAATGACACAATTATTGATGACGTCATGTTGTCACCATCAGGAATAGGTATGCTGTAACATTCATTATCATACAGGTCTGTTTTTTAATGATACCGAGATCACTGAAACGAAAAACAAATATCAATGTAGAGCACAAAATACTGCATTATTTATTTTAAATGTGAGTAAAATCTTTAGGGTAAAACTGTCTATAATGCCTAAATAAAAAAAATAATGTTATAAAAGAAAATCGGTTTAAAAGATTTTGTATCAACTCTATCCGAAATTCAATGTAGAGACAAAACGAAAAAATCCCATTTTGTAAGATTCTCAGCACAAGTAAAGTTATGAATAGCAAAACCTTAAATATATGGTGAATATTTTAATAAAACATTTTAAGATTTTTATAAGATACCTTTATTATACTCTTAAATAAATGTCACAGCACACTTGCATTGATACAAGTCACTATTTCTAAGTTCATGTACATATATTAGATAGAAGTTAAAAGGTCACAGATACCTAATGGACACGTTTACCAATAAATTATTCACTACTTACCCTGCTTATCTATAGTTTCCTTCTATTGCCGTAAGAATATTAATTATTCGATTAATCAAGTAATTACAAACATTATTAATGTTCTGAACACACAAAGTACCTATAACGTTTGCTTTTAAAACATGATCTTGCAAAAAACATGAAGAGGAGAGCAAGAAAAAAGGGGTAAAACACAATTTTTTGGCACTTTACCATTAAACGAGGCCTATTACAATTTTTTAACCAAAACACCAATGAACGCCGAATTTTTTTATAATCTTTAGCCTAATAACGACCGTCACTTTGTTTCGTAACTGCGGTAACGCGTAAAAAGTAGAGTAAAAACTCTTTGTAAAAACGTTACCTTTTTATGTGTAAAGGGTTATAAGTACAATACTATAGGGACGATTCGTTTATAGGGAGTATAAATATACAATGGCCGTGTGACATTGGTTTTTACTAATGCTCTTTATAAAAATAACCAAACGACATTGCTACGGAATGCGTCTCAGTACGAATATTTGTCTTGAACAGTCGAGACCGCGTATGTTTGTTAAATTAATTGCCTTCCCGCGTTCTGATAGTGGTTGTAATAATAACTCTGTTTGTGTGAGTGTGTGTGATAACAGATTGTAAAAAAAGTGAATTTTATTAGTGTGAATTATATTATATTAATTACACGCTGTAAAGTGTTATAAACCTATTAGCTGTTTTATAGGTAGTTTATTATTAATAAATCTTTACTATCACGGTTTTGTGTGTAAGTATGAATACTGTTTTAGAACTATCAGTATTTGTTTTAAATATTGAATAAAACCTCTTTATTTAATACATAAAGATGCAATTATTAACGTACGCGAATTTATGGGATTGTCCGACTAGTTTCAGATCCAACCGGAGTCTTTAATCATAAGCTGATGCGGCGGCAGAGTCTTGTGTCGAATACGTCTCTATTATGTGAAATAAAACGTATGTTAATATGCACTATTCGAAATTTTGTAGAGTACCTTCGATGTTCCAATAATTCCTTTATTTGTTGGTTAAGAAGTAGGTACCGCATATGTATCTCTTCTTCGCAACGACTCAATGTACCTAAATATAATTAAATCAACACCTATTAAAGATACGTAACTAGAGTCAATGAAAAATAGAGTAAGAATTAATTAACTACCTGCTCGTCGTAAATCTATCAAAAGTATAACGGATAAAGTTGTAAATTGTTATTCTTTATCAGAATACAAGTAGATGAATATTAATTATATCTAAGTTTATATCCTTTTTGAATATTTTTGCAATAAGTTTAACCTTTAACAGTGGCCCTGTGACATAAATAAGTCTATTATTAATATCTTTATCTGTATTATGAAAATTAATTAAATAATTCTTATTTGTCGCTTTGTACATTGAAACTTGTTTGAAGTTACAGACATATTAGGTATATACATCTAGGTATTAATGTCTGTCTTAATATTTTCAATAGATATACTTTATAAGCTGGGCGTAAAATATCTATATTCAGAACCAGGTATATTATATAAATTGAAACCTTGTTAAGGTACAATAGTAAAACGTAAATATTTCGTTAATGATAATTAAATGTCAGTAATTTTCATGAAAATATTAACTTGCTAAAATGCTATAATTTTTAACTTGCTATCACGCAAGCATTTTTAATTGCAGGGTAAATTGTATCTAAAAGTAGCTACCTATATTATATGCATAGGCTAGGCGTAGCTACATATCGCTACACAAGGAGGTTGGCAAATATTCATCAACGCATTCGTGACAGGATACAAAGCAATTAATATAATTGTTTGTATTCACAATGTAAGGCAATCATTGGCATAACGATTAACATTCAATTGCCGGCAGAATGTGTCAGGCCTTATATTTGGCGAACAATTTGATAGGTGTGTGTATGCATCTATCATATTTTTTTAAGGAAAGTATTGGCGCCTATATTTTTGGTTATTGTAACTGTGATTACGTAAGATACTATGTAAAAGGCTCTTCTAGTTTAGACTAATTTAATTTACCTAAATATTGAATGAATTTTTGTATGAATAAGTTTTTCTTAATAAATTGGAGAGAAATAATTTAATTATTACCGACGAAAAGGTGCACTTAATAAGTATTATATTTGTAAGCAGTTGACTTTTTTAAGTATGCTTATAACTGTCTATATACTTCTTTCCAAAAACAGAGAATGCGAATAGGTACAATACTTGAATTATTTTGTGTAGGAAAAGCAAACGCACTAAGTTTATATGCGGTATCTTTTTTAATAGGTATTTCAACCTCATGTTTACATAATAAAAATGACAAAGTAGGTTCAATTTTATATTCAGCTCCGCTAACACAAAAAGATAACAGGAAAGTGTCAATAATTACTCATGCGACATTCAGATACAAAACAATTAGTATTTAATTATGTTTATTCACGTACGTTGTAACAAAGTATTGTCATGTTACAGTGAAACTGAAACCACAGGTACGAACTGTGGAAGCAATTTGGGCGGGCTTCATATACACGCAACGTCGCGTGCCGTCGGATACTCACAGAAGTCACCGCCGACGCAGAACTTGCCTACACAACGCAAACTTCCCATAGAAAAATCTATAACACAGCTAAAAATAACCTTTACACCGTAATTATAGAGACGAAAATCGTCTGACAGTTTTTTTCTTTTAGTGTAACAGCTATTTTGGCATTCAGCTAGGCTTTGCCAGCATAAGAAACGTAAATGAAAAACGGAATGGACTTGGCAATTGGTTGATTCTCTTGTTTATTGTATTTTGAATTATTCATTTGCAAAATACACGTATACTATATTGCAATTTTGGTTTTTATGTACTAGAAAAACTTTTCGTATTACGAAAAATGTTGCAATTTATCCTTACAATATCTTAGTTACTTAGGTAAAAATAACTATTGACTTGAATCGTTGAAAAAACATATGTTTGGTTGTTGTTACTGCAACAAATTACATCAAAAAGCCTTCAATAAACGCACAGTGCTATTATTAAACAATTTACGTTCAAAAAAGTAAGTGGTTCGATAAAATAAATGGAATAAATACTGGCTCATGTTAAATTTGCGCCTTCAGTATTTTATGGTTTCGAGTGTCGTTGTCAAAACTGTGATGGAAATGACAAATAACATGAAAAGTACGAGAAAACTCTGTAAATAAGTGTTGTTAAAGAAGCGATGACATTTTCATGTGTAAAACGCATTATTGTAGCTCAAAGGTAGGCATTTTTGTGATTTTTACAATCCTATTTAAGTTTTTTGAATTCAGTAGCTTGATTTTATTTAAAATTTTAAAAGTACAGAATGTTAAATAAATTTTACAATCTTTTGATCATTTCAGGCATTAATGCAAACTTAAAGTAAAATTTTATATTGGTTTGCGTAATGCTACGTAACGTTAACTTTTAATAAAACCAAAAGATTTTTGAGGTTTTATAACACGTAATGGCTGAATCAATGATCAACCAGTAGTCTTAAAATTTAAAATAAATTTACTTAGCTTGTAATTCCTCTTTAAAAAAAGTAAAAAGGGAGACCGACTTTATTTTTATCGGCGCAAGAAATGCAACTTGTATGTAATAGGGTAAATTTATGTTCTTAATTTGAACTAGGTTCTTGTTTGTTGCATGCAATCAACCCTACGGCTCTTCGACTTCATTACGGCGAACTATAAAGTGGTTACTTGCTACTGTTTAGCTGATATCTAGCGCTTACCATTAGGGCTTAAAGCAGTATAATTGCATTTGTGGTAGAGAGACGACACTTGTAGTGCGCTTTCAAGTTTTCACTATTGCTTTCAGAGATTGTGGTATGCTCTCTTATGCTAGCACCATTTTAATATGAACGACTTCGTAATTGGAATTTATCAAGAAAACAATAATTACCAGACCATAATCTGGTCTAGCTTTTTCCTGGTACTGGCGGTAATATTCTCTAAATTGATTGCTATTTTAGAATTACTTTTTGAGTTAATTTTATCAATAAAAGATTGAAAGTAATTTCTCTTTAAAAATCTTATACTTACCACGTACAACATCTACTCTTCTGTTAAGTTTATATAGGTATCGTACCAAATTTATATAATTGTAGGTAGATATTCCACGGAGTTTTATTTCGGTCCTGCTCACACTTGGGTATTTATATACCATGCTCGGATAAAAACGTTCCACTTTTCCTTACCCTTACCTAAGGTTATTAAATATAAACATTTACAAATTTATTTGGGCCTATTTCCATAACTAATCAAGACGTAGAGCCCACGCTGCGATTAAACGAGACGTGTTAATTTTTATACTTTATTACCTATTCGCTAGCAGTTTTTTTGGTACTTAAATAAAAAGGTTTCATATAATTTACTAATTAGGCCCATACGTTTTGTTATTAAGGCCAAATCAAGCTTAAAATAAATATAACACAAAGTAATTTTAACTATTCGAGGTTGAAATGCTACATTTTGTTACACCAATTTTAAATTAGAAAAAAATATTCAAGTTGAGTTCACTTTACTTCGGCGTCAAAATAATGACATAATTTAAACACAAACCATTCCCAATCCAAGAATTTAAATCGCTTGAGCCGCTTCGAGTGGTTTAGAAATGCTAGCATTTAAGGTGACCTTTAAATATTTTATCTGGAGTTCGCTTGATTGTCGACCCACGGGTCCCTTTCTCTAGTACCTTTATATTCGCCCAATATATCTTGATATCCTCCGCCTCCGCCCGAGATAACAAAATAAAGCCGTAATGAGGAAATGCGGCCCCCTTTTATGGGTCCTTCAAAACTGGATGGTATGTAGGATTGGATAGGTAGTACTTATCTCGAGAAGAAACTTGACGTAACTCGAAAATAAGTCGGTAGGTACTTGAGCGCCCAACGATTTATTGACGTTGGTAAAAAAATATCTAATTTGGTTACAAGTGGGCCTCATATTTCTTTATGTAATATGGCTGTCAGTGGAACAAAGAGATTTCGTGTTTAGATAATGTTAAGAGCTGCGCTTTTGATGAGAATGTTTTTAATTTAAATGCGACTAACAAATTAGACATAATTACCGGCAATTACAAGTGTTAGAACTCACTGTAATTATGTTTCATGTAATTAATAGAGAGCATCAGAGCAAAAACAAATCATCGCGTGTAACAAAAAATAACAGAATAAAGTGTTTTTTTCGTAAAAATTCAAAATGTAATTTCCTACATTTGCCATTTCTGTTTCCAAAAGGTCAACAATGCTAAATTATGTACTATTTAAATTTTATTACAAATAAATAATGAAACAAGTATCACCTTAAAACCAAGAAAATGTTATGTGCCTTTGTTATCGCCTATATCTGTTCTCGTAAATATTTCATTAACATAATTACCAGTTAGTACCTAGATATAAGAAAAGCAGCCGTACCGTATCTTTACATCTCCATCTTTTATTATCGAAAACCGAAAGCTATTTACTCAGCCTACTACTTTCGTTCGCTACTAAATATCATCGTATCTTGTTCGATCAAGTAAACATCCCCATTTACATTGACCCGGAAAGAATTTTCTCAGTTTATTTAGCAAAAAAAAAATCCACATTCGCGGGGAGTAGTGTTTGTAAATTTTCCCTCTGACCTACTTGTATATCTGTGAGACCAGATTACATTGAACCTCCTCGCCCCCCTCTATTATGAGTGAGCCTTTAAATAAGGGGGTTTGGAATATATTTCCGGGGGTCTTGTTCTTTTGGTGCGGTGCTGTGGTACGGATCGATAGACCCCTGGCAGGTCGCCCAGCTTCGTTCCCGCATTATTGTTATTGCAAACCGTCAGTATCTATCTGCTTCCGCTATTGGTTCCCAGCCTAGTACCTACCTAATGTTTTGAGACAAAGATATGAGAGCGCAGCATCGGAATACAGTAACGTAATACCTGATACACGTACGAGGAGAACAATTTCGTATTTTATGTTGGTATGATTGGAAAAACTACGGAGTAGATAGAATGAGGGTGCAGTTTCCACGTGGGTGGGTATAAAAGTATGTATGTATTTTATTACGGCTCGGAAGTCTTTCAAACTGATTAGACAAATCCCAAACAAACTGATTCAAACATAAAAAAGTTTTTAGTGCGCGGAGAGTGGCCCGTTAGTCAAAATTTTGGGGAATCCAATCATGATTTTTACTTTTATACCGCGCGTAGATAATCTTTAAATCTTTTGAAGCTGGGTTTATTTGAATATTGGCTATATATTTATATTGTAATGACGTAAGTATTATATCATTTCTGAAATCGATGAAATAAAACTTCCATACAGAGGCAGCTGAATTTAAATATTTTAATAAATGCTAATGTGTAGTTTGGAATGGGAGGAGACGTAAGATAAAAGTACATATCAACATGAAATGAAATAACTAGAATTGTACCGCTACACTCAAAACGGCTTGTATGGATATACCGCCAGTTCTACCATTAATAGTCTGGTATTTAAAAACATTGCCTTTAAAAATTAGGTTGTTAACCTGACCTTTTAAAAAGACATTTAGATTAACATTCATTCAGTATATTATTTGTGTTTTGAAGTCAATAAGGTTTAATGACATAATTTTCATTCCAAATAAATGGTTAAAAGAGAATTTATTCGATAAATTTGGTTATATATTGAAGATTTAGCTTAGAAGGTGTCAAATAATTCATATAATTCTTAACTTTCGGGGCGAGTCATTTATCGTCAACCGTTTTATTTATTTATATTAGATTTTTATTCAAATTGGCATACGTACATATCTACTATATACCTTCTCATTTATTTACATATATATTGTATAAACTTTATTAAATAAGAAGTTATAATTGACATAATATTTTTTTACATTAATTACTTATGAAACGTTTAGTAGAGCTGAAATAATTACACCTAAATATCTGCTTATCGCATCGACGTAAAATTAATTATATTTTATTAATAGAAAATTTCATATTACAATGTATTCTAAACGAACATTTAATTTATACGGTAACATAGTTAATTAGTAAACTTTAGGTATAAAGTGAGTTAATTTTCGCAGTAATTCAATGTCGTCTCCTTCTTAATGCACGCGTATAGGTTATTAACATTCAGTTACAGTTTTCAGTCATAAAATCCCATAAATTACCCGAACTATGCATCGTGTGGTATTTAGAACCCCACACATTCTCAATTTGGTTGTACTTAGTGTGGGAATTATAAAAACATTTTACCAACCAACACTCAATTCGCTTTATCAACGCATTTTAAATATGGTTTCTAAATGTCCTCACTCATAATTTACTTGTAATCTACAATGTACCCACACGGTAAATGACAATCCGACTGCGCAAGTACATTTTTTCGATTCCAACTCGGTATCTGGTTCGTTTGTAAATCGCTTCATTATACAGCAGCGATCATGAATATCGATGGTCGACTGGCAGCTTTAATTACGTATCGATAACGCGTACACGGCATTCACATGAGTCGTAATATCGAACAAAATATGACCGCGGACCGGTCCGATAATCGTGGATGATATTTCCTTTGGATCGAAAGATTCGAAAATAGAATGAGATGCTACGGGCGGGCCGATTCCTCCCGCCAGCCGCTTGACGCTCGCCCAATCGATACATACTTTGTAGTTCGAGGCGGGACCGCATCATACAGATAAAAAATAATTATTTATAAACTCTGTCGCTTATACACCGAGCGGGTCGAATTCCGTAGCGCGCATTCGAGTGACAAAATCAATTTGAATAAAATTTAATAAGTAACCTAATGCGTACCTGTATTCATTTGAAAATTTTAAGCAATTAACTGTTACGATAATTTTATGCTGCTATGTTTGTTATCTGAATAGACATTGTTAATTTTATTATTAAAGTAACGTTTTCCGTTGATTATTTCCTGCAATTCGATCAAAATTACAAATAAATGTATGTAGAAAAAATCGATAAAAGACGAGTTAAAAAAAAATTGAACACTTAACGATTTTCTTAGATGATACTTTATTAAGATAAGAATATATTCTACAACTTTATTCATTTGTTAAAATATTCAATTTGAATTCTTTACTTAATTTACTTTAAGTAATTCCTCTCGCTGTTGTAGTTGGCAAAAGATAACACTTTTATTATTTCAGAAGATAAAACAGACGAGTTTGTTGTTAGAAAGAATTCTGACATAAACTCGTTATTTGCGACATGTTTTCGTTGCTTTCATCTTGTTCGAGTGAAATGTTAAGATTGAGTCTCATAATTCAAGATGTGTTTGCGCTTACGTGGGTATTACAAAGGCTTCCGATTAAATCTGATCTAATTCTAGTTTTTGACTGTAAAATACGACAGTTTTTGTAATCAAATAAATCTATCAATTTGATAAAAACCGGTTTGTTGAATTTAAAATACTTTTACATCGCGTAAATAGCTTCTGTATGTTGATCATTGTACCGTTTATAAAATAATATGTAAAATAGATTAGTAGGAGTTTCAACTATTAAACTTGAATATTCCAAGTTGATGCATAAAATACAACTATCCTTATCTTTATTTCAGCTTTTTGCGCTAAACGATTGAATAAAATATGATCCCATCAATTTATTTCGGTCTCGGGCTAAATGCCAATGTGTCCACAAATAATGTCAGTAAAGTGACATATTCTAGTCAAGAAGATTGGTGAACTAACTCCAAGGTTTAAACTGATTCTCAAAAATTATTATAAATTTGGTGAATTTCTCTGCCAAGTTAAAAATAAGTACTGTAGTGAGCTGGCGTAGTGATCCATGTCAAAGAAAAATGTTTTTGCTCACCAGGTCAACATTTATAGGTTGTTTTCCACTTAGGAATTGTTTAATATATTTGTAAACAGTGTTATATTGCTACCCTCTATAGGTAAAGCCCTCGTTGTCTTTACCCATCATTTTTCCCATCAATTTTTAATAGCTAAACAATAACTCGGAGGCAATTGTCCACCGTCACCGTTTTCAATTTGCGCTTCGCCCATAAAATTGTGTACCTACATCTGGCGCCTTCATGAATTGTAATTTTATCGCTACGATGACATTTCCCTGCAGTTCAATTAGTTTTTATACTGCCTTCTGACGATACGCGCTGCAACCGATACCTATATTAATTAATTTATAGTCTATTTGCCAATATTTGCTATCTTAATTTACTTTTTTATTTCTTTCCTGAAATTTTAAGTCAATATTTAAGGTAGTTTATTTTGTCGTCCGATTAAATCCAATTTTGATAAACCGTTGACAAAATTCTTCATCTATTGTAAAAGAATATACTTTTTAAGAAGTTAGCTAAGCATATAGTTTATTTACAATTGAATAAGCGATTTATATTGTTTATCTACTTGCCCTTTTAAAAGAGGATTCATTCATGACATGTTTGTATACACGGCGTCTATTTAAAAAGGAATTCTACTTACTATTTAGGCCCCGAATTCTATCACGTTTGGTATGCCATGATGTTCTCACTCAACAAAGCTTTTTCTTATTCAATTTAAACATGCCATACATTTGGTCTGACGTCTATAACTAATCCTATTTCTGTAGCATTGATTAGAAGGAATGTTGAGGCCCACTTAAATTAATTAACACGACTAAGAAAATCTTTTCCGAAATGTGCGAATGAAAACTTTTACTCCTAATTAAAAATTTCTTCTCCCCTTAAGGGTTTTTTCTGCAAAGTTGGTAATAACAGTAAAATAAGTATAAATCTGTAAATGTATAAGTGAGAAACCGACGACGGTGACTTTTAAATGTTACCTTGATAATTGGGAGTTGCGAAATAAAATAATGATTTTAGATCGCCGCTAAAGATACGTTATTTACCGCATTTTATAAAATTATTCTCGATCGAAATCATTACCTTCGCTTGTGTTTGAACCCGTTTATCTCGTTGATTTACTTTATGTATTTATAAGTGAACAAATATTTACGAAAGAACATGCCGTGGTAATTGATTGTGAGCGTAAACCGCACCATCATGCCAAAATGGCGCCCTAAAAAGCTCTACCAAGGCTTATCTTTCAAAATTATGCTGTCCGGATATCTATTAGCCTGAATATCCCTCTGAAATGTGTAGTACTAGTTAAGGGCTTTAATGCCTCACGCAACGTAAAGTAAAGTGACATTCACCATAAAGGCGTTCATGTTCGACATAACTGCAATGGCTCATGAATATTGATTGTAGGCAGGTACTCGCCAACATATGTTTCAGGACGGGTCAGTGACACAATGCATCCGCTGTCTGATTGAATGAAACATGTCGCGTTATGTCCCGCGTCTTGTCTGCACACTCGATCAGTGACACTCGCACCCGACCAACTGTTTGTCTCACATTTTTGTTTTAAAATCCCATCGAGAGTTCAACGACCAGTCATCAGATAACGGGCCAGTCGAAATGTCACTGCGATCAAAATTGGAACGGGTTCCCGGTGCGTGTCTTTTGTGCGTTCAACTTAATTTACTACGACATTGATTCCCCATATTATTAAAATAGACATCTGTATAAAGCAGTTCGGTATGTTAATCGTTTATGTTTGTTACAGGTACTGTGCCGTGTGTCATGACGAAACTACTCTCCGTGCAGGTTGGTCGCTCGTTAGAAAGCATTAAAACTACGCATATTAATGCTTGTCATTATATTAACTACGGGATAGTCGAGAAATCAAGTTTTAATCCCCAAAAAGGTCTTAATTAAGCTGGGAAAAGAGGCCGAGAAGAAAAGTCCGAGACACCTCGCGTTTCATTACCGTGATCCCTCGGCCTCATTAAGCAGTCGGTGTTGTATAAAAAGCGTCTTTATATAAGAAGTTAATTCGGCATCACACCTGTCGCGGTCGTAACTTCTCCCTTCGGATGGCTATACAATGAAGCTTGGCCCCATCCAACGCCAGTACTATTATTTTACCTTTACTTCATTCGTTTTGGCGGCATCGTCAAAGAAAACATAAAAATATATAAAGTCTTCATTACATTGACGTTTGACAGTTCGATTTTTGAAATAGTCTACAGCGATTGGTTACATTATTTATTGGCAGCCTTCAATGTCGTAAAAAATAAATTCGGTTTTTGTTCGCATGATTATGACGAAAGGTTTCAGAGTTAATTTGATTAGTAGATATATTCACCTGTTGTTGAAGCTGTAAATTAGGAAACTATATAATTAAATAATTTTGCCTTGATACCATAAGCTGCCCTTTGAAAAATAATAGCTTTATAGATTGTGTAGTACAATGGACATAAAGTTTAACGTTCTCTAGAACAACCATTTTGAGTGGATTACATCTAACTTGAATGTTGATAAAGGTTAGAACTTTAGGGTAAGCGTCAAAGTTTAGCGGCAGTTAAGCCGTTAGGTTTTTAATAGATGTTATAGGGGTATTTTTACGTCTCTCTTCAATTTAAACTTCGTTTTGCAACTATGAAATTATTCTTCATCTGAAAATTTTATTTCGTTTCTACAATGCGATGATTCCAAAACAAAATTATTATTTAAATTAAGTACTAAAGTTCAGACGTGTAAAATAACACTTTTTATTTTCCTCAGACTCAAATAGATATCAAATAAATGATGTACCTAGTGGAAATATTATATCTCACGCCAGGGTTTTTATTAAATTGTGTAGAGGTAAAAGTACCGAAAGTATGATGGCTGCCCTCGGCTAAGTAAAGCGAAGTGAATATTTTCTGGAATTTTCTACGAAATGTTCCAATTCCATTTCGGTAAGAGACTAATAATATACTTTTTTTCCTCTTTTTACTTCTTACTTCCACCCTTTACTGTTATATACGAAAATGGAATGGCGTGGAGCCGACCGTTTGCAAACTTTTCCAACAATCGTGAAATGTAGATGGACTTTTACTTTATTATAAAACGGCCCAACCATATAAACCCGCTGTACGTAGGTGCATTAATTTTCCGTAACAACAAATAATTTTCGAAATATTCATTTCTGTAACCCACACAGTGTATAAGTGACAAGCTATTGGCAATAAATGTTTCAACATATAACATGAATTTAGCATCGGGAATGAAGCTTTATAAAAATATGATCAGTTAAATTACATACATGTAGGCGTTATTTATAGTACGAGCAAATAATTCGAAGGTCGTCTCCATTCATTTGTTGAACTAAGGAATTGCACAGTTGGACGGACAGCGGACGGGTCAATTATTTAGATTGGCGGCGGCGACGCTACGCCCGGAGCGTTACGACTACGTGACGACTGCGTGACGACCCTGCCCTGCAGTCTCGCCCTCTCTCCCGTCATGCTACGTAGCTTTGTTTTTATTTTAGAGCAAAAATACAAAAGAACGGGGTGGCATTTTCATTAGTAATCATAATAAAGCTAGCTGTGATAAGCTTTTAGAATTTTGTTCTGCAATCTCTTTACAGAGACGTGTATTCGCTGTTGAATGTGTACTGGTTACTCGTTTTATTATAAAGATACATTTTGCGTCGCTTGGTTTTATATCTTTGTAATGTACTTCTTAAGTGTAAAAGGCATACCTGCAGTGAAAGATTTGAGTTGAATGCTAAAAGCTTTCTCTGTATTCAGTAACTCAACGCTGGCTCGTATACAGTGGCTTATATTTAAGTTACCGCATCATACCACTTCAATACCTGCCTTCGAAGTAAATTTACTTCGACAGCGGTAGCAGTAGTAGTGGCTTACGTAAAAATTCCACGTATGGGGAGGTCTCACGGTGTAGTCCAAGTTATAAACTTACAGTAAAAAAAATATTGATCTGCATTTGTAATCAATTTTAATTAAATTTGCAAAAAAAGTACTGGTTTGTCTGGTGTTTTGTGACTTTTAAGAAAAATCTGAAAACAATTACGAATCTCTAACAAATTTTGAAGATATTCTTTCTATAAGTTTCCTTCCATTCTATGTAGATTGTAGATTCATAACAATATTGTTCATCACAACCTTCGCGCAATAATAAGTATAAAAATCGCAAACATGTTCTATTTGTGTGTCAGAACACAATAAAACTAAAAGAAATTTTGGAAATAACGTTAGTCCAACTGTTCCCCATTTATTTGCCACTGCAAAGATTTTTTTCAAGTCGATATGTAATTCATTTTTTTAAATATCTTTAATAAAAACGACTCCGGCACTTAGGAATTTAATCCTTGTGTCGCGGGGGTTTTACAAACATATAAATCACATGCTCATGGACACCCAGACTCAGAACAAGCATTCGTGGATCACATAAACGCTTATCCTACGCGGGGATCGAACCCGCGACACGACACGCACAATGGGTTTGGCGTGGTGACCTTACCACTCGGCTATCCGTGCAGTTATTGATCAGTCATTTTATCATTTCACACTTGCACTTGGTGCTATAAATCGCTCCCGCTGCATCTATCGCTCCGCTTATAACTTGCACCGACCTCCATTCGTACAAACCCGATAGTTGTGAGTCAGCACGCGTTTGCTCGCCGTATATCAATCGCTGTCGACGCTCGCTTTTCAACAGTTGCCGTACATTATATGATACGTTACCTCATAACATAATAAACTGATATAATTTCAAAGTTTGAGGATAAAATAATTGATTTTAAACTATGAATTTTATTGAGGTATTTGTGAGCTGTATCAGACTAGTATGCAAATAAATCTCGAAATAGGGTTTGTGCATACGATAAACTTATTGGAAAAGTATGGAAATATTTACATAGTTTGCTTATTCAGATTACTTTTAGGGCAAAGAAATGCATCTAAATCACTTTAGAAAATTAATCAATGCTGATATAAAAATATTAGGTACCTATAGCATTTAATTAATCCTGTATTTTCTAATTCGTAGAGGGGAATTAAAATACATTACTTATACATTAAACAGAAAAGTCTGTACCATGTTATAAGAATATAAAAAACAACCGCAATATTTATTCCCTGTGTATCCCAATACCTAAGCGGGAAAGAGATGAAAGCATATGCATCAACGTTTGAACGAGAGAGAGGTATATACTTAACTCTCTACCTTGTCAATCCAGTTTACAAATAAGGGAGGTGGTACACTTTGATCGGAATAAAAATAAAAATAAAAAATAAAGATTTATTTTTAAATTTGTGTAAATTCGTTTTCGTTGTTCATTTATTTATTTGGTTGTAATTTACTGTGATATTCTGTAGGCTATACATGTAAGATAACATGAAGGCGTAACCTGAATACATTTAAATGAATGAATTGCGTCAGTTGTGTAGGTTGTATTCAGCTTGCATTATTGTCTGATTTCACTTATTTTGCATTTCCGTGGCGAATGCGAATAATTGAACAGTAAACTTAACTTGGTTCATTTAGCAAAATTTTGTATTGAAATTTGGGAGGGAAATATTGAGATAATAATATACAGTATTAATAAGATATATGTCAATATGATTGACTATGTAATTTTACTGTTCGTGTGTTTGTCATCTCCTTAACAGCTGGGTCGATTTAAATTAGATTTTTTGCGTGCGCTTTTTCGGCGCTCTGAATGGTTAAGATTCACAAATCGGCTAAGATTCGTCGCAGAACGTTCGCCATTGAGCTACTAGAATTATAAAGTAAAATACGAATAGGTGTATTATGAATCAGAGAACTCATTGTGCCGTGCGTGATTGGTTTTCAATTAACAAATGTAGGTAAAACCTTCGTGTGAACACCGGTATTGACATACATAGCGACATCCCACCCACCCATTCCCAAGTAATGGGAGCTAAAAATAACCAATGATCGGTCGATTCTTTGTCATTCATACCATGTTCTGTATATTTTATATACAATAATGATATTTTAGAATGATAAATAATTTATAATACCTAGAAGAGCATGCTTTTAAGGTTGTTTTCCTTAACAAGAAAAATAAGTACTTTAGGATAGGTATCAAGTAATTCCAGATTATATTGATTTTTTGTTTAGAATATCAAGCGTAAGGAATATTCTCCTTTGTCTTATGGTAGAGGTAAGAAAAATAGCCTTATTGTAAATCAATTATTTTGTATCGTATTTAAAGTATATAATTTAAAGATAAATTTTGAGCACCTAAGATATAGTCACACAGTAAAAGAGGGCCAAAGTCACCCTCACAGAGATTTAGAACTCATTTTCGGTTTGAATTTGCATCGAAACTGCATTTAAATGGTGGCAATTTGATTATGCAAAATAACCAGCCACCACGACCATCAATTCGCAGTAAGTTTTACATTATTACGTTGTTCTGTGAAATGGGACATGTCAAATGGGTTTTGGAAACCAACCAATGGTTTTGAGCCAAATATTCTCTACAGGGAGTTTGACAGGATCTCGTAAATTAAAAGGACTCGTTTAATCAAGACCACGTAGATAGTAAATATTCTTAGGTTATGTGTGTTTCATTCAAATTGATAATGAGTTAGGTACTTTATATCTTGCTTAGAAATTGTTTTAAATAAAATATAATGTTTATGTACAAAATAAATGGGTAAACAAGTTATAAAGAAGACGAATGACTTAATTTGTTGTAATTATGCGCTATCTGTCCTATTATCTGATGCTATCAGCTATATTACAATGCAAACACGCAGTTGATTGAATTTTTTACAAATTGTTACGGACCGGAAGTTTCGTGGTCCAATGCGTTTAATTTATGCCTTTCATTACCATTTGACATTTACATTAATTATATTCCATTATTTGGTAGACGATTAACTTTGTAGATATTATTTTACATACAAATTGAATGATAAGAGAATTCCATATTTTGTATGTTAATAAAACGATAGTGTGTGGGTAGATATTTATATAAGAAGATACGTAAATATTCCGTGGCTTATGTTCTTAAGACCAGCGTTTATATTGAGAGCTATCAAAAATAACATTTGGAATTCTAATACCTTCATTTGAACTGTCAAACGATGAGATCCCGTGATAAGATAGATGCATCCCACTTGTGACTATCAACTTGTGTATTTTGACGTACAGAGTAAAGTTATACCGTTTCTTTTACCCAAATCAACGACAAAATTATTCAAATGGAGCATGGAAGGTACTAATCCTGTAGTAAAATGGTATTAAATTAACGTTACGGGACATTGACGATTTTCCAAAGTCCCCCGCTTCCTTTTAGCCGTAATAGAGCCACCTACCGGCGGCTAATTAGAATTAATTAGAAAGCCCGCTCTATTTTCGTGATTGCTTTTTTGTGACATCCCGTTTAGACGTTTTTATATAAATACTCTTTTTCCTAATTAGAACGTAGGTAGTTAATTATATAGAGGAATTTTCCATGCAAGTAAAATGGGTAGGTATATGAAATACGTTTATTTTTAAATAAATGAGTTTGTAAAAATACTTAAACAAACGTTTTTTTAAATATGTAGACAACCATTTTAAAACGAACGCTTTATATTTAAATTATACAAACGCCGACTGCGTATTATATCGTTTTAGATAAACTCAAGTCATTTAAGCATCAAACATGAATTCATTCGGCAAACGTTTAGATTGGGCCTAATCAGCCTAAGCAGGTTGTTCTTAAATTGCTGCATAATTAATTGAAGCGTTATAGAAAACTATAATCATTTGATATTAGAGTCCTTACTAACAAATTACCTACTGTGATGGTCTAAGTATTATCCGAGAAATAAAGTTAAAAATAGCTTAATAAGTATGGCTGACGCCGCATTCGTTTATCCAGGTGGAACAAGTGAATTTTGATCTATTTCATTGGAGCATTTCAGATACTGCAGTTTAACTGTATCCTCGGTTTTCAGCCGCGCTAACGCCAATGTGTTTATGTCCAACTGGTGTTTCAGGAACCACCTCCTTTACGACACTGTTATCCTGGTCTTGAGAATTTTTGCCCGACCAACCTGCACGGTCGCAGTAAAACCCCGAGTGCAGTGCATTTTTAAAAGGGAACGCCCCGGTCCGTTGTCCGGGCTTTTCATTATTTTAAATATTCAGTGATGTGCAGTGTGTCCGAGGTTCAAGTCCCATGTGACGCCAGCGCTTCCACATCGGTGAGTACGCTTTTACCTTAAGTTTATCGTGAACCCTTCCCTCTCCGCTTTTAGCATTTATCAGTGAAAGCACTTTGTTTACCTCGCCCCAGTCTGACACGAAACGCTTTACATCTCTATCATTAAAATTAATCATCCCGTGCAAAATTAAAGTTATGCCCTATAAAAATATACATACAACAAGTCGGGGGACCCAATAGTCTCATTAGTTCCCATTGCCGCTTTTACGAAACTCGTTACTGAGATAATTTTCGTCCTTGGTCCAGCATTACGCATAACGCGCAGGCCCAGTAAAACGTGGCCTCGACATAGCCTGGCATTAAACACTCCCGGAGGCTCCGCTATATTCGCACAATTATTCCCTGAAGCGAACCCTTCGCCGCGCAGCCTACAATTACCTTCCATTCAGCTAGAGGCATTCCGCTCTGCGAAAATAAAATAAAATTGAGCAGGAAAATAAAATGAAATATCGAGTGATCCGTTGAAATTACCGTGTGTATCTCCGGTGCGGAGGCTGCGTACACGTTAGGTAACTACAATTGCCTACGCTTTGCAGGTATGAGAAATATACGGAGCGCGCGTAAATTTTGCGGAGCTGTTAAACTGTTGGCGCGATCTCCGACTGACTGAAACGCATCCAAATTTAAAAGCTTTATATTGAGAAAGTCTGACAGCACCGTTAATGTACGGGTAAAATTAAAATACATGTTTTACATACCGAATAAAATCAACAATATAACGTAGGTACACTCGTGTTCAATATTTATTGAAGTTTATGTAAGTACTTACGCGGGTATAACACTCCGTAGGAATATAACGATATTTTAAACGAGAGAGCTTATCCGCACATCTCAAGTTTTTCTTCATAAGCTTCTCAAAACGTTAAATTTATTCCGGCCCGGGAGCGTTGAATTAAGAGCCGCCTTAATCCTTTTGAAGCGAACTTAACCTAATATCATAAAGATGGAACAAGGCAACTTGTACAGAGTAAAGTCAAATATTATCCTTCGAGAAGATTAAGGAGTTATTAAATCCACGTAGGCGTGCGATAGAACTTCACTACAGCTATAGGATTCTGACGCCGCGTTATGTCTTTATACATTCTCTTCGACCATTAAACTTAAAGTTTTTGCAAGTTACTGAAAATCATCTATTAGTATTTTATTTGCGTTCGTTAAAAGAAGGAAAAAAACATTAACGTCAGTTTAAAAATCTATCCAATACTTTTGTATGTTTTATATTAAAAATAACGTTAATTAATTAGGCCGTTATTTATCATTAGTAATGTCTTTGGAACAACTTTGTAGAACTAATTTGGATTTTGTCCAAACCTTGTAAAGTAAAAAACATTTATACCTACATGAAGTGGTAAACAAGGAAATAATTCCACGGCATGTCACGTAAACATCAATTCAAAGTAGTATTGCTTAATTTAACAGGCACAAATCCTTAAAGGGATTCTATAAAAAAAAAACTGAGCGACAAAATGGTTGCTCCGCTAAAAAAATGTGAAAGAACAGTCAGCTGTGTGGCCGCCATTTTGGTTTGCCGGGAGGGGCGGCGCTCGACCGTTCGCCGCTTGATTTATTTAACAAATGCTTGTCGCTGCTAAACTCCGTGAATTTTTGTTATTGACTGTACTATTGGTACTATTTTTTTCTGTTAATTAAGATTAAAATTGCGTTTAGTTATATTTTCTTTATGTTTTAAATAGTTATGCTTAGATGTTTTGATATAAACGGGTTCCTTAAAGAAGTTATAGCTGGGTAATTAAAAAGTAAGCATTAGTAAACTATTTATTCAAAGTAAGTTCTAAGTGTACTTTAGTAAACACGCAGCCAAGTAAATTGTTTTGAAATAATTTTAGTTCCTCATTTGAATAAAAACGGAATATTCTGTTACCATCCTCGACGCGATGCGGTAGGTCAAATGAAAGGAAATTTTCAACGAGATAATCAAATTAAACTTATCAATAAAGTTAACCATATAATTGCATATATACTAAGAAATACGAGTAAATGATCGCTCCCGGCTTTTTGACTTGGCGCATACTTACTTTGTATGAAGCAGCTCAAAGCGAATGAAATCTCCATAGGTACCCGAAGCGAAATCACTCATTCGACAATAAAACACATGCGATATTAAACCCTGTCAAGACGCGATAAAGTTTACATTTCATAAAATAGATTCAAAGTTGATACGTTTGTCAATAAACTGTTTTGGATTGAGACGCAACATTGTTCCATCGAGATTAGCCGAGATGGGTGCACTGTCCTTTTCTTACACAAAATAAAGATATTGAATTTTGATAAGGCCCTCTCTGTCTGCTAAAAGTCTTTGATATTCTCCGATATAGGATAGCTTCAGTAAATTGGATCAGGAATATTATGACCTAGTCGGCTTTATAAAGGCATTCCTTTTATTGCCATAAATGAAAAAGCAACTAGGTAAAGCTGGCAAATAGTTTGTGCAGTGCAAAAAAGTTACAAATATCAATGGGCTTGCTTCATCCACCCGTGATTATAAACTTTACAACTTATCTATAGGCAAAAAGGCACTTGCAAAATATATTTCAATAATGTGGCCACAGGCCAGAACACTTTTTAGTTAGCTTCCTTTCCTTATTTTTTTTATATTTTACGCAATCGATATTAAATAACACCTCTTTTATATTTTTGCAACTCATTCTTGCTTGCTATCTCTGTATCACCCAATGGTAGTAAATGCCAAAGGCATGAAGTCCGCCTTTTTATCTTACTCAAGTATTATGAGAATTGTCCATTATTAAATATTGTACAACAAAGAAAAACAACTGTTAATAAACAAAAGTTACAGGTAGCGTAACTTACCTGATTTACTCGAAAAGCTCATTACATACATGTTTTTCCTGGTCTTCAAATATGACTAACAGAATGAGTCATATTTCACAAAGTACATCCTTAATAAATCTGTACAAAGAGATACTAACTTATTGCATTACACGGAGTAGGTAGGGACAATAGGTAATATCTCCCAACCGTACCCTTCACTTAATTAAATTACTTAGGTGTCAGACGCGAGGTAGCTAAACGTCTCTGACTTAATACTTCCATAAAATAGTATGTTATGAAGATGTTAGGGAAAATGTAGCTACAGTATTCTCAAGCTATATACCTACAGTAGGATATTACATTGTTTTACGCTTTAAGATGTGAATTTGTTACGTTATTATTTTTGCAGCAAGATAAATTATCTCTTGAGTATCAATTACTAAACTAAATTTAGTTAATAAAAAAATACTTATGTACCTATATTTTATTTTTCATGCATTAATAAGTACTAGTTTCATATTCTACAGACAGATTTAATCAAAGAAGTAAGGCAAAAATAAAATACCCGCGTGAATACTTAAATAATGCGGTAGGCCAAAAATACCCATGTATTTGGGCAACATTCATACATTTATGTATAAAAAACATAACACCTCCACGCTGAAGACATTTTCTTTTATCAGAAGACGAAATTTCCGAGAGAAATTGGCGGAGGTCCCGAGTATTATCTCAGTTTTACGGAACAACGTTTTGCTTGCGTAAAGGCAAAATATACTCTGAACGCGCAAAACGAACTCCGTACTGCTCTGAAATGAGATAGAGTTCTTTTCAAGTGATAAAGTTTTACCGTTGTAACGATTAAATTAATTCCATCGAACATAATTAGTTTTATAATAAAATAATAATAGTACTTAGCAATTAAAATGCACCTGAAACAGCACGAACAATTTAATTAATATGAAAGGGCAAAAATGAAATGAAATGACCCGGACCTATGGATTTGTAAATTTAAATGTTTTTAGCGAATTTTAACGATACTTAAACAATACAGTTAATGTTTAAAAAAATCAACTAGTTACTGATTCACTTCACAGTGAACACAATTCACTTATCAGCTTACCTACGGCTACTATTGGACAAAAAATATTTACGCGGGTCTTTATCTCAAGTTTTCCACATTCACTTATTTTCATTTTTACAGTACCTACTATATTAAAATTTGAAGTAGGTATCGTTTGGCATTGTGCCTCCCGGTAATTTCACAATTTCACGCTGAAGCGGAGATCTCGTTACCCGGCCGGGATTTAGCCCCGGCTCTCCGGCCAACGCTAATGTACCGGAACGAATCGTTAGCCCATATGTGGAAAATAATTATAAAGTCATCCGCCCAAATCGTACACCTTCTCGTGAGAACTCATATAAGCTTGTAACGGAAACAGCTTATTTATCGCACCTTAATAAGCTTTTTGAGGCAATTTGTTTTCATTATAGACTAGCAATTTGTTAGGTTGCTGGTTTACGAATAAAAAAGGATTATTCCACTTTTGTCTATGGAGGAGGAAAGTTTATTTTGCTTTGTGCCATTTCTTTTGTAATTTAAACTCTACAATCGGCATCAATGTTAAATTGGACACCCACTTACACTGACCCAGGATACGCCTCATTGTCCTTGTTTAAAATTTTAGTCATGACCAAGCTTGGTTGGATAAACACAGCCAGAGTAAACACCAAAAGAAGCGTGGTGATAATTGTTTTTCTTATCCGTACATTTTCCCCAACATTTCCAGTAAGCGATAATAAAAAGCTTGTTCGTATAACTCGGCCACGAGTTCCACAAAACTCTTGTCAGCGAATGGACGATAATCCAACGCTTAGTCGTCCTTTTTTACGCAGAAAAAAAACTTTTCCTTTTGAATAACCCCCTATTTTTCCGGCAGGCGACCCCTCTTTATTCATAAGCCACTGACGTAACTTGGAGATCCCTAAATGAATGGTTGTTCGTTGTTTTACGGGTCTATTCACAATGCTTTAGGTTGGAAACTTTAGAGATTTGCCACAAGAAAAAGTAGACGAGATTTTGTCGTGAAATTATATGACGCCTGCCAAATTATTATATTATCTCAGAATGTCCGCAACGCAGTAATGTTCTGCCTACTATTTTGATACCTAACCATCAATTTCAGAGTAACCAGTACTGAGAATTAATATATGAATCGAAATCACTTTGCGACCTACTTGTACTAAATGTCGTAAGCGTCTAGTTAAAGGGTCACGATTTTAAATTGATAGATTAAATAACTGTAACTTATCAATGTAAATTGTATTTATTTATGAACGAACGCTTGTGAGCCGGGACAAAGAAAATGTTCGTAAGCATTTAGACTAGGAGCCATTGAGTCGAGTGCATGCCAGACACGAGTATTTTCAACATTAATTAATACGTTAGCCTTCTGTATTCAAATACACAGTAGAGCGGTTCAGACTATTTAAATACAATGTTACATTTTAATTAGTCGGCGAGTTGAAAGTGGTTTGCATTCTGTAGACATGGCTCTGTTACTCCGTATCAAGCGAACATGTATCTCTTCGGTAATTTTATGTAAAAATGCGTATGGAAATACGAACCGATATGGGGACAACAAGATGTTTTTAAGATATTTTTATGTGATATAAAGGCAAATGTTCAAGTTGCCCACCTGTTGGTAAATGGATAGTGAAGCTTATGGACGTAAGTAACTCCGGAGTTATGTAATGCTCGCTGCCAAACTAGTTACGATAATGGTTCCCTTTCAAGCTCCCGGATTGTGTAATACCGCTTCTCATTTTATGTTCATAGGTGGATCGAATGAACATTTTAAGGTAAATATGAAAAAGGCACCTGGAAACGCTGTAAGCAAAATCGATTTACAGTCGCTGGCATAAAAATAGTGTGAACGCAACGTTATAAAATGAAATTCATCTCGTTTTATGCAGATAGGGGTCGTAAGGTTTTGGCTGAGTTGCGAAGAAAAATTTGAATTTAGATGTCGCAGGGAGTCGCGTGGTAACGGGTTTCGAGATCCTTCACTTTACGACGCTCGGCTAAAATGCTGTTCTCAACTCTGCCTGAAAACTGTACTCAGTTTATTCGAAACGGAGGCGGAGAATTATCCGAGAGAGCGCGAGCCAAATGGCTACCTCTCGGGACGAATGCTACGGCCGGCCGTTTGTACGGGAATGGAGGCGGCACCTATTCTGTATCGTGAAAGCAACTTCTACTATATCTTATAAACTTTATACGTGATAAAGATTTAGATTTACCTTTTTTTCAAGACTATTTTTCTGCATTTTTATGTTGCAGTCAACTTTAATTTTTAACAATAATAATTGAAAAATTTTAGAGAGAACATTATATAGGCCACACCTTCACCACAAGTTCCAAAAGAGTATTTTAAAATCTATTTATTATTATTTCTTTGTAAACGAAACATATTTACAATACCTTATTTTATATACCAATGTACAAAAACATTAACATTTCCTTGATTGCTATCCGTATAGCGACAGTTAGAGAGAATTCCTATAAAAACACGCAATGCGCACCATTATCGGGCCCCGGAGGAAGCTTGCTCAAGTCCGTTACATACAAATGCCTTTCATTAACTTGTCGATGTTCCGTCCGAAATGCTACGGAGCTATTGTGTTTTAAGCCATCTCCTCTCTTATTACGGCAAATGTATTCCTCGATTAACAGTAAATATATTTTACGACGACAAATAATATATTTGGTCTAGCTACTAAAATAAATCAGCATATTTTTAATCAGACTAAGATTTCTACAAATCCTATCAAGGAAGGCCGGGTTGCCGATGGAATTGTGGCTGTAAAGAAAATGAGATCTTTTGGCCACAGATGCACGTTTCCTCCCGTACGCGATCAAACTTATCCGCTTGGAAGACATTCTGATAAGGCATGATATGAATTCAGATTCGGGCCATGTCTCTTTTATGTTATTTGTGATTTTTTCTCGACGTTTAGAGAAATTGTTCGTTTTATACTTTATTGATCCATAGCAAAATATGTATATTATGAATATAAAAATATACTGTATACATAAATCGAACGATATTATGACTTACACAATTTTCATCATGTTTACGTTGAAAGCGTCTCCCACGCGACAAAGTATGCTATTACCGGCATCGAGTAAAAGTAATATTTGTCATTTCCTATCGGCCAATAAAAACGGGAAGGCAATACTCGCGTCTTGTAAACTGACAGAATACGAAAACTCACGCTGAGAGAACTCAAAACGTTTATAAATATAAAATCAAGCGAATAGAAATCCAATCTACCGACGAACCTCATCAATATTCTGCCGCCTTGTTATTTTCCTTGGGGCTTTAAAATAAAACAAAAGAGGTTTGTTATTTAACTCGTTTCCGATACAGCCTATTCTTTAGTATCAGAGGAAATACCCTCATCTATCTCTTGTATAGAAGGTGTAATAAAACTAACGGGATCGATTCCGCGCGTTCGTATTTAAACAAAACGAATAAAAAGAATGCGAATTTTCTTGGTTTTATGAGTCTCTATATGAGATACTTCAAACAGGTATACCTATTTGCTGAGTAGAAAGCGAACAGGTGGAAATTTGTACAAGAAAAACAAGGATTCTAAAAACGTATAGGTACCTATCTACTACGAACATGATTAAAAAGAAACATACTGGAAGCTTCACTTTCTCGACTCTTTATTTATGCCGTAGGACGGACATCAAATAAAAAATACTATATACAATATGGTAACCTGGCTAGTTGCGGAGAACGGTGGCCATGCCGAGACTGACAATAGGTAAATTTATGTAAATGAACATCATTCTACGTAACAAAAGGGAAATGAGCCCACTGTAAGACATTCAATTTGATCGCCGAACGGTTGCAAGGAGACGTTTAGGAATAGGTACGTCCCTACGCCAGAGATTTTAACGAGAAAATATTGTTATGTTTAATAAATCCTTCAAAAATACACACGCATACAAAACAACTGAATTTACTATACGCAGGTATAATGCCACCGTTCGAAAAGTGGGTCTTTAAATTTAAATTAAACAATGTACCCATTTAGTTTCCTTTAAGCGTTGGTGTAAAAATCATAGTTCGTTTAGTCACAGCCACGATATTCGCTGCTACGTTTACTGTTCATAGTTTAGTATTACGCAACGAAGTATCGACCTGACTTCGGTATATTTCCCGAGATGTATCGCCGCACTTTTATTTATATTCTTTCATCTCAGCAATATCTACAAACTCGGTAAGTTTCTTTATTATTATGCCAGGCTTTATCTCTTTATTGTTTGGTACAAAACGTGGAGCGAAAACTTGTTTGCCGAGGTTCTAATATTTCGTGAGAAATAAATTCTTCAAGGGAAATTTATTGCGAAAATAGTAGGTGTGAATAAATAGTGTTTATTTCAATGAAAACTTGAATTGAAATATTAACACTAAAAATAAATTAGAATATAAATTGTGATACGTAGATCCCGATGGTAAGATAACTTTGAACAGAATATGGTTATGTCTTTTAGTTTTATTCATTTTATCCGCATACATTTTATAGATATTGTACCGAATCCTCAAAGTTTCTGAACAATATCCCGCGTTACTGACAAACACGGCTATTATTCTTTTTGCTTTTCTTCGAAAACACACACTTTGTTGAAATCACTGTACAAATAGAACGGTTTATTGGTATGTCTTGTAGGTATACGCAGGCTATGAATTTATACGTATGGCAAAAACCTTTCCCGCAGCCTATAATTACTACATGGCGTTACACGATTTAGAAATATAGCTGATAAAATCAACGGCTTAATCGTCGAACAATTCAGTTTTCGGATTCGATTTTTATTCGTCGGCCCAATACGATACATAATTTAGATACTCAAAGATTTATAAATATTTAGTATATTGACAACAAGCGGATTTTACAGTTATTCAGTTGTTTTAAAACCTTACTGTTTTCCAAACATCCCTGCAACATTGATTGACGTAGCAAAACCTTTCTCTGTTATTATTTTGCCTTATTTATTTTGTTAGTTCTTTACTGCATAGCGATATTTTGTGCGGGTAGGCGAGCTCGGAAAACAGGCAATATATTTTCTACGAAGGATATAACGGAAGGGTTCTCATTCCTTACGTATGTATAGAGGGTACCTAAATACATTCCGCCTTCTTTTACTTTATTCTGCTCGTGTCGAAAGTGGAAAAACCTCGCAAAACTTTCATTGCTAGCCAAGCTTACCTACACGTGTGTGACACATCACCGAAATATCTGCCAATTTCATTTCTCCGCTCACCTCCCCGGAGCGTAGTAAACACCACCCCTCCCCCACCCCCTTGCACCACTCACCCCCACCCGTGTGTTTGTCCAACTGATATTCTTGAAGATACACAACCAGTCTCCCAAGACCTACCGCTCCTCTCTAAATACGTGCTTTTAAATACTGCAGCGGAGGAAACGTATTCAGATTCAAAGGTTTCCGTTAAATGGTTTGGAATTTAAACTTGAGCACTTTGTACAGTTGCTTTTGAACAAACACGATGATACGTCTAGAAACTTTTACAGAATAGATGAATGTAGAGTGGTAGGTACCTATTATATATGTACAAATGTTTTGTTTATTTCACAATAAAGAGATTGATGCTCCAACGTTATAATGTAAGGATCGTGTTGAATTTGTGTGCTTTAATATTTCAGTTTATTTCTTGGCGTTTATTTGAGATTTTATCCCATTTGTTTACATGTCTTATAATTTAAAAGAATACAGTCATAAGCTACACCGCAGTCAGGATAAAAATAAAATACTTTGTACAGTATGATTGTCCCCAATCTGCGACAAAACTTAAATCATACATGCAATCAAAATAGTAACATAATACCGTACCGAAAGGTCCAATTATGTACATTTATCGTCACGTAGATATCGACAAATACCGAGCGACATGCCATAGCGGCGGCCAAACAATCGGGACATGGGTTCGATCGGCCCTTATTGGCTACAAGTACTCGACACTACGAGTGTTTGCCGGCTTCATTAACTGTGTTTGTGTGGACTAATTTACGACGTGTTTGCTGGAGGACCCCACTAATTGACCGATGACGGATCTAGGTACTGATGCGAGATAATATAGGGGTCTATTCTCATATTTGTTCGATATTGATTATATTTTTCTGTTCGACAGTATTCTTAAAAACAAAAACATATTCTTGTCATTTTTTTTAATCTTTCTAAAACATAATTTGTTCTTGTTTATTAAATACTGCAAGAAAAGTATCGTCATTTTGTTTGCAGGTTTATTAGGTACAAACGTTACAACCATGTTTGTTTGTTATTTTCCCTTCCATTCCGTAAAATAGGTAGGGAAAAGGGCAAGGCTATATTTCAGCTGTACGTATACGCGTATCGCTGAAGTATTTTCGCAGCTATAACCAAGCAACCTTGTTATATAACCCGCAATGAGTTAAGTCCATGCCTCCATTACTTACAAGTACAAAATACTTTTTGCCTTGAAGAGGAGTAGTGTTTATGTTGAAAGAAAAAGGCGCTCAAAGTTAACTGTAGCGTTGATATTCAACTTTTATCAAAGCTTAATTAATTATAATTTTTATGAACAAATACACGTTTTATATGCGTTTTTATTTGAGCTATATTTACGTAGGCTGAGAGCAAAGCGTGCGATGTTATCATTCGTTGGTAGAAAAGGCGGGACATTTTATAAAACGGAACCACTTAAGGCTCCCGTGGGGGACCACCCACATCGTTGGCTCGAACTTCCGGAGCAGTAATATTCATTATGCTCGTCTCATGTGACAATTTTAATATTACCTTATTTAATTAAATTATGATCATGAAAGTAATGTCATTTTGAATTTACATTAAACGCAGCCCTCATTATAAATTCCTGCAAGTTATAACGTAGTTCCACGGTAAATAAACTATGTTTATTGATAATCGTGGTCGTAAAATATTAAAATTAAAATGCTGTTACGTAATACGGACGATTCTGAAAAATATACGGCATGTAGCCTCAATTTCTTCATCTAAAACTTTAGAGCTCGAAAATAATATCATGCGGAAATATAAACCATGAATAAGGTATGTATACTATAAAGTTCCAGAATATTGTTTGGCACAAAACTCGAGTAGGAAACGCTCTCATTTTGAGAATAGTGCCTGTTTATGCCGGAGTCTTCAGAACAGAAAATACTTGCCAGCCACCCTCTTACAGAAAGCCTGTTAAAGGGGAAAGGGATAAAATGTTTATGGAAATATTTATTCAAAAACATGCATTAAAATTTTAATAAAATTCACATGAAAATACAGTGCTTTTTGTAAATTAACCTTATTTGATACAGCAATTATTATGCTCTGTAATGATTACGTGTATTCATAAACATTTTATTAAAGCCTTCCATAATGGGTGAACATAACGCTCTTCCTTGTACGCCAACTACGTGTTGTTTTCTTCATGTCTTATTGTTTATTACATCAAAAGAACAACGACGTGTGGAAGGGATGTGTGCATATAACTACCTATTGTTTTATTTGTATAAGTATTATAAGTAATAGTGTTCAGTGACAGATTTGGGACATTGAGTAATTAAAGTTTATTTTACGAGCTTGACAGTCTCTTGTTATAATAGTAGACCCACATCTTATCGGTAATCCTAGACGTCTAACTGTCTCTGTAGAATCACATGAAATAATGTCGAATTGGCCCAGTTTCACCGCATTAAAGCGGCTTAACTGTGGAGGTACCGACTACGGAGTACGCACCAATAATGTATTGAATTTAATATATTAAACAGTCGCGTCGTCACATCACATACAGCCGCATTCCATTAAAACAGATATCATCCAGAGATACATAACTAGATATATCTACTACCTTCCTACTTCGAAGATAGAGATATAAATAGATAACGCCTCTCACAGTTATGTTAATTTAACTTACGAAAGGTAATATTCTCTTGAATGATGTGGAAGAGGGTAATGAGATGCGTCACAAAATTCTTAGGTCGTCATTAGCCGATCGGGTCGGGCGGCCCATCCGGCTTACGGCCTATGTAATGGTGCGGCAATGTCTCGGATAGACCGATCCGGCGTAATGACGGACCGGCCAATATAGAGGAGAGGTAGATCGTGTACACTGCTCCCTTGGATGTTACGTAAACACTCTTATTTTTCCTCTTTTTAAATGGCTTTTTTTCATTTACGTTTTAGTTTTAACATCAATCACAAAAGATATTGATAGCGTTCGATTTTCAAGTTCATTCAGAAATTTTAAACGAAAAATACTTTTTTTACTGCATTTATATTTCAACTTTTTCATTGACTCCGTTTCTGATGGCGAATTTTAATTTATGCTTATATTGGTTAATGTTTCATAGATAACGTAACAACCTTTCGTATAACTGTAAAATACAACTAGAAGCGTCATGAAATAATGCCCTCGTAGATAAATTATTACAATATCATATTACATGTCCTTATACCATCTGCATAATGTCAACAGCATATAAGACTAAAATTGCGAACGTCATTTGTCTTGTCAAGCAATTGAAGAAGATAAGATTACAAACATGAAGTATGAAATTATGGAGGTTTAACATGCTATAACAAACTGTTTTTAATTGCAATGTCATTAAAGATAATGATGTTTTACAATCCTTTATCATACAGTTTTTGTAGGATTTGTAATTGTCGCGGTCATACGTGAACTTCATTGATCTACAGAAACAGTTATTTTAATGTTTTTGTGCGTTCGGGCAAAATCTTTCGCTTATGACTACAGATATTACACTATAATTATTTGTAGTTAGATTTCCAGAGAGAAATAGTTTTAATCAGTACTTGATTAAAACTATTTCGCTCTGGAAATATTCACGTAATGTAGGCCAGGCGAGAGTGATATATTAAGTGGAATTTATTCGAGGGATCGTTGGAAGCGGTGTACGCATAGTTGACAAATACACGATGCCAATATTCCGACACTTTGGGAACACGCCTCTGTGTGTATGTGCGTATATCCAGCGTTACACCTCGCTCCGTCATATGACCCCATTATCCCACCCTTATCACACCCACAACCACAAACATAGACCTTAACTTCTGAGGGCCAAAGTTTAAATTGGATTGGACCCTTCGAACTAATGTAACAACAAGCGACTTCGCCTGAACACGAATCAGATAATAACTTACGTATTTTGTAAGTTGATTTCGGGCAAATTGTCGAGAGACATGGAGATTATCGGGTTTCAACGCTGATCGGTGAATAAATTTGGTTTGGAATACTGATGTAAGAGTCTTAGGGACTTACCTTCCCACACTAAGTTGATATGAGAGAAAAATGTAAAGATTGTGACACTAGCTCCATACCAAATAGTTTTAATGTAATAAAAGTTGAAGCGTTATTGGTAGAGTCAGTAGTTTTGAACGTAGCAATGTCTATGTAACAAAACTTTTTGATTGCATATTGAATACAGAAAAGTTGTCGTCATAAAAAATATTTTCTTCCTCGTGGCTGTTTTTATGGTACGTACTGTGTGTTTTTGTATACTATATTATCTAGTACAACATAAAACACACAAACTAATTTTGTCAACAATAGTTGTTGAACATTTAGTACGGCTGTATAAGTGGCAGCTCTTTAGAGTATAATTCTAGGAGGCATTTATGTAATTGACCCTACTAAAGCGTGATGATATTAGGTTCCATATTCCGTCATGTTAAAATATGATAGCATATGACAAAGCTTATTACAACTGTCTTACTCGACTTTGTTAATTTAAGTGCAAATAAAAAAAACTTGAGTACGTAGGTCACAAAAAAGCACTTCAGAAATCTCTCCTTAAAAAATTAAAATTAAAAGAAATTTTTTTTTTCTTTTTTCTTGACGACGCTGACTGTACTTAAGTAAATGTATATCACCTACGGACATATCATATTTAGAAGCAACATCTATATGTATAAAAGCAGTGAGACCAACCAGTTTTTCGATAGAATCAGCTAACACCCGCCTTAAGGTGGTTTTCTTATTAAGAACTTTGTTATGAACGTGCATTGACCCAAGATATCTGTTCATTAGATCTAATGATTAAGAAAGTTGAACAAAACTGTGTTATCTATATACATGTAGATAGTACTTAAGCCTCCAATCGCGACGAAGCTGTGTGAACAGACTTATGTTGCGTGACGTCTTGTAAAATGTGACTAACAACAACTAACAAAACTCCATTGCTATAGAAGGAATGTTGCAATAAATAGATTCGTAAAAAATATAATAAATTTGTTAAACATGTCATAGCAAATGCTGATATGTATCTAAGCCATATATTAACACTATTAACTATGCAGTTAAATCATCATTTCAGCTATATTTCATTCTTATCGTCCAACTTTAATGGGTTCTGACAGGCTATTTGTCCATCTCAATTGAAATTTAACAGGTCTATAATTTGTCAATTTGATTTAACAACTCATAGAGTATTTCGTGGAAATATTCGGTGTTATACCTATAAGATAGAATGGTTAACTCTAGCGTATTTATAGCAATTGCCCGACTAGTCTCTAACCCAAATGGACTCCTTTATCTGACGCAGCTAAGGGTCGACTCAAACTAGTCGGGCAACCCCGATAAATACGCGTGAGTTAATAGAGACATATGCATATATCGGTATAAATCATCCTCACGAAATTTACCATAAAAAATATTCGGTACCTAAATTTCAACTCTAATGCATCGTGTTTGAAAATATGTTCTAGTTGAAATGAATTATTCGTATGAAACGTACCATATCGTAACAAGAACCTGTTTAATGATCTGTGTAATTGATTGTCTACATTGTAAGCTCTTTTTACATTAGACCTGTAAACCACTAATTCTTGCTCAATTTTGCTAGTAGTAAATAATAGATTGGAATAGCTTAGATCTCTCTGCTGGCCGGCTCAAAATGGAAAATTTTTAAAATATTTGGGAAGCCTTTTTTTCTTCCGCTCAACAGTTTACGCTGGAGATAAACAATAATTGCACTGTTTTGTTGTTTATATAAAACCTCGATTTTCGTATTGTGACCGCAAAAAAATACATTTAAATTACCGTACACTTTTTGGTGTGATGCATTACAGATTGCTAGGTACTGTTTTTGAGCTTAACGTCGCGTAATCTAAGTCTGTTTACAGTTATATCCTCCGCCGTCACTCAGGACGGGTCATGGCCGCTTAAAGCCCTTGAAAGCGATTAGGTTGGGGTTTTATTACACGAGTAAAGCGGTGAAAGTTACTGACACGTGCAGTTAACGTAAACACTGGTCTTACATTTAAATAAAGTCATGTATTTAAAACTTTTCCTAAGTACACGTCAAATTAATATTGGATTTTGTATATTGTGTAGAAGTACTTCTGCGGTTGTGACTATCTTTAATGTTTATGAGAGCAACGGATGCGAGTTGACTAGCTTATATTAAAATACGTTCATCTGCTTACATAAAGTTTCTGATTTAGATACTTGCCCCAAAATATATAGGTGTTGTTTAATGAACATCAAATTAAAACGCGTCCCAAATACTCGAGTGATAATTTAAGCTTTTTCAACGGCAATTTTCACGATTTTCAGGATGCAATGACACTTTAATGTGTCTATTTCTGGAACTAATTTTCTAACAGATTTTGTGACGTCTCACCGCCGTCGAGGCAGGTCCATTAGTGTCAATTTACACGTGATTTTATATCGTGAAAACTTATTTTGTTGCTGAAGCGGTGTCAATGCTGAGTGCTTTTGCCATGTATTAAAAGTGTTATGTGCGATGTGATGCTAAATGTAGAAGCAGTTGCTATCGGACATTCGAGTCACTGCGTGGCTTCTAGAGAACACAGTTTTCTCGATTATACCCACATTTTCATTAAGACACGAATGTTTTTCGACGTTTTCTTATGTTGTACTTCACACGAACGTCTGTACACGCAATGTTTACCAATGTTTAACCCTATGAATGCGCTTAAGACTGTTAATACATTTGATTCATGATATTTAAAAATAAATCGTTTGATGCTTCTAAATTTTGATGCTTTATTATTGTTTAGTAAAGCTGTATCACTCAAAATCCTCGCTAAAGCCTATCAGTGTGGTTAACCCTAAAATTAAATCTCCAATCGTTGCTACGCTCAAGCGGGCTCGTAAATCGTAACGAGTTCATGATTTATGTGTTCAGACAACAACGCATACATATATTTAAAACGTTACAAAAACATTGCTCAGTCGGCGCCCAAGTGGATCGCTAGACACGACCGCTCTGGTTTAACACACTGTAGCTATTCGTGAACCGCCGTCTTTCGATATATAAAAATTGATGAGAAAATATTTATCTGAATAATTATTTAAAAATGTAATTTATTTTAAAACATTTACCCGTGTCATTAACCTTTTGAGACGTCTACCTACTTTAAAGTTTATATAAATGATAACCTACACCCTCATTTTTTGAAATCATTATAGATTTAATCAAATAAGGTTGACCTTAAAATATGACTTGAGTTCATGTTTGAACGCGACAAATGTATTTTCAAGAAAAATAAAAACTGTAATTGTTCAAACGAAAAAAGTCCACAGATCATTAACCCTAGTACCAACTTTACTTCAAAATTGTGTACAATTTCAATAATTTCAACCTCACTTATTAGCACTCTGCTAACATTGTCACTGAGTACAGAAATCTAAAACCTAGTTTGTTTGTATTTCAGTACAAAATATTTCTTGAAATTATCTTTATTTTCACTTTACATGTAACTACTAAAAATATATTTTTGTTATAACTTATTAAGTTCACTTTGTGTTTGTCATAGTTCAATTCTTTTAGTTTCCCCTTAAAAATGCCTATGAAGTTGGTAATTTAGTTTCCATGTTTCCTTTATGCCACGGACCAGGTTTTTATTGCCAATTATTGTAGAACACTGGCCCTTTATAACAATGTTTCCACCCTTATAAATAAATATGAATGAAATTGTTAATTTAACGATGTTTCTAGTTGTTTACATGAATTGGGGATTATTACTATGATATATAGGCGTATCTTATAACAAGCCGGTAATAATGTCAGTCACCAAGTGAATGGATAAAAAAAAACAGAAATTTCGAGGAATTTACAATTTCACTCATATATAAACTAAATGTAAATAAAGTCCTTATCAGCTTGAAAACAAAGAATATTCTAAACCACACATCTTTCGACTTCAAGTACTAACGTAAAAGTATTTTATCCTTGCTAATAGGTAATTAGAAGAACCTTAAACATAACTAGTTTAGCTCATAATTCCGCCTTTACTCCTTATTTCTCTTTTATTTAAAGTTTTTCAAATCAAGATTTAGACACAAGGCCATTATTCGTTTCAAATTCGAAGCCTTTGCATCCTCAACCATGGCAACGTGTCATAAGAAACTATGTTTAACATTTTACGGTTTAAGCATAACCCGAAGCACATTGCGCATAAAATTACCCTTTAGACAAAAGTTAACAAAGAAAATCTAATACAAAACGTTGTCTCCTCAAAAAAACTGTTATTGTCCAGCAAAGATTCAATAACCCTTTTTTGCATATAATTGCGCAAACTTAACGACTTCCTCGACTCATTTTAAATGACAATAAGATAAACTGGAGCAAAAAGTCCAAGAAAAAAATGCTCTCAATAACGGACCTTACCTAGAAAGGGTTTAAATATTGCGGTTAACTGTTAAACAATCGGTACAGTTATTGTGGAAGGTTTATGGGTTGTAAATCATTTGGGAAAAAAGTCAGTGAGTGACGTCATAGGCAGTAAAGATTTAACGGCGTGGTCGATCAGCTGAGGTGTGACTTGTGGGGTCGGCCGCGGTCACAACCGTTGGTCTCATGTGTGTACTATAAGATATCATACCTTACTACATTTCAATAATACCTGCGTATGCGCTTCCCACATAAGAACAAAGATTTTGACATTTTAATGTCGATAGAAACCACTCTCGCTATTACACTTTTTAGTATTTAATGGCCTTAACTTGTAACATTGAATTTTTTAACATATTTTGCCTTGAATTACACTTATTGTGAAGCGTAACCGAGCAAAACAAAAAAAAAAACAATTATGAGCTTTTTTATAAGCTTTACTAAAATGTTGCCGTGTATCATAATAGATTTTAATTGTACCCACCAATTACCGTTTGCTATAAGAGTTCTTACCGCCGTTTTGTTTTCAAATTGAAATATAAAAGCAACGTTGAAATGATATTATGATGAACTTATGCGGCTTTTACAAAATAACAAGTTTTCCATCTTTATTCATAAAAATTTTACAATCTTTATTTACAGTGTTTTTATTCTGACATATCGGATTTTGGGTGAGAAAAAAGTTTTCATCATAAGGAAAACTAAACGTAGTTTTTGAAAAAACTTATTATAGGTATTAGACACATACCTACCTATATATAGAACTAATGTTATAGCGAACACAAAACCAACATAAAAAGTATATAAAATAGCCTAGTGGCCTTCAAGAACCCAAGCCATTCTTAGCAAAGAATTTTGTATAAAAAGTCGGACCCAAGAACAGAAATGTAGAGACACTTATGTGCAGCCACGACTTCAAGAGGGGTTGCAAGTGAACTACACTCCTTGTGTATATGTGTGTGTGTGTGTGTGTATGTAGGTTAGATTGTAAGCGTATTGTTATCTCCCATCTTAATATGCCAAGGTCACGAAATATCATCGTAGTGAAGAAGTTAAAATTCATGAATACCAGCCGCAAATTGCTTTTTGTTTACATTTGTTGAAATTTTCAAAGTACTTTCTGCATTAAATTATCGTTTCGCTAAGTGTTTTTAAACCGCAGTGCAGACGTGCGGGAAAAATTATGTTACTAATTAAAATGTTTGAATTCTGTTCGGTAAGAGTTTTAAGAACGTAATTATGTAGAGTTGCATCGCATTAAGAGAGTAAGATCAACAATGCAATGTGTTACATTATTTTACGAGTTCTAATTATATTGTCTACAACGAAAACGTCCTACCTACTGTTGCGGAGTAGCTTGGACGTTTCAAACGTCACATACCTGTCTTAAATTATAAAAGTAAATTTCTTTCGAAGGCTCTCCACACACCATATACCTAACACAATAACAATTTCAGAGCGTAAATCCGCGATAACGAAATGGAGCAACCTCTGCGCTGTTGATAACGGAGCCGACTTTCTACGCATATTAAACTTGATAAACATTCGCGATAAAGGTCTCCTATTGTTGTTGAGAATAGCTAATCAAAAGATCTCGATTGAAAAATCATTCGAGAATACTATCAAGATTGAAATCGATTGGAAGAAATTGGAAATTAGACAGTCGTAATGGAATTTTCTTGTACCTATCTAAGCTATAGGTATCTAGATAAATTACTATTTTTCACGCCATGGTTTGTTCAATGTTGTTTTGTTAACTTATATAATAATTCTGGGTTGACTTATATGTAGATACCTATATCTTATTATAAAATATATACTGTTTTTTTCTGAAACTCTCTGATAATTTACTTAGTATTCTTTAAATAATGTTGATAATTTTTGGATGAGAAATACTTAGATTTAAATATTTTATTGAAACTACAGAAAGAGTGCTTTATGAAACTATTTTATTTAAATTTCGGCAAAGTTTCACATGTGACGGTATTATTTATAAAAAAACCGTTTTGTAATTAATCTATATTTTAGCAAATGAATAGATATATTGTAGGTTGATTGGTATTTTGTGAGGCTAAAAAAAGAAAAATGATAAAATTAACATTGGTCCGTTCTTTGCCTAAAACCTGCAGCTACTTATTATTACAAAGGTGTTTCAGCACACCGTTCTCGTAACCCAGTGAACGAAGTGCAAATCTGTTCAACACATCGCCATTAAAATCTGCCTATAAAACCTATTATGACTCCTTTTATCGGTAATGCTTCAATAAAAGTCGCAAGTGTAACCGACCCGTATAAATTGGCAAACTAAACAATGGCCAATGCAGTTTCGCTCCACATTTCTACGCGGTTGGTTTTTTTGCTTCGTGGAAAAAAAATAGCAGCAATTTATCACAGTTATGAGAAAACCACGCGTTGGCCAACACGTCTATACGGTTTTAATTAAACACCATCAGTGCCCCTGTGTGCCTAAATTCGTTGCCACTACCCACTCACATGCACGTGCCCGGTCCGAATATTGTCCAGACGTGTTTACTGAAACGTGTGAAAAACACGCCAACATCGCCAGCAATATTTTTGGTGAGTTCTCAAATGTATACCAGGTTTATATTACGCGTGGGTGCTTACGCTACACCCAATGCCATCTATGTAGCCAATAGATAACAACTATGGGACACGAACGACAATGGTACAACCTTTTGTACATGGGACGTAACGCAAACACATAAACGACTACTACACGCACAAAAGTAAACTCGTTTCGGTGCGTAAGTGTGCGTAGAAGCTTTCACGCACACTAACGGCCCAATAAGTCGTAAAAACAGCAATTGAAAAGCTTCAGCCGTTCGCCGCACGGTGGCGCTGTTCAATGGTTCGTATCTCGACCGACCGGCGCCAACTTTACGCATTCGGCGCTGCTGTGCCACCAAAGTTTTAAATTAGTTTTCTTATTAGACGGGACTCCTTTTGTTGGCTTGCACTTATTAGACTTAGTCACGGAGAAAATAGATGAGAACGGGTGGTACCTACTGATGATGCGAAATTTTCTTTTGTATTTTAACAAAGGGCAGCTACGTAGAGTTAAGAAAAGTGTTTTTATGAAGCATTGCTGGGATAAATTTGTTCAAGCTATTACGTTCTTGAAGGCAAATTTAGTTATGATATGATTATAAATTATTGTCTACTGTACAAGCAGGTGCCTATTTCTAATTTGAAATACTGGTGATTTATAATCCGTATTGGATAATATAATAATTCACGATTTGATCTTAGTAGATAATTCATACCAATAATATTTCTTATTAGAGCAAAAACTAATTATAAGATACAACCGGACTTGACTTTCAAATTACGATAAATCTCAATAATCGTTTTTAATTTTGCTCTGAATTGCTTACATTAATCACCGTCTTGCAAAATTAGACTTGAAGTTTAATATTACTGAATTTAAAATTGCGTCGTAAATTATTCTAGTGTGTTAGAATATATTGTACACGAACATAGAAACTGCGTTTTGTTCGGGTTATCAGTAAAACGTGAAGCAGACAATTGGCATAACTAATCACGTAATGCGTAACGTAGATACGTTGGGGAAAAAAATACGTGTACCTAGTCGAACCTGACTATACTTTGTGTTATGTTGTGTTAAGAAATATAATTATTTAATATATTTCCTGTACTTTACGTTTTTTTCCATTAGTGGAATAATTAAAAAACGTTTTACCTACATTCGGTTTCACAAGTTTTCACGTGAGTATGCATTTATATTTTTTTTTTGTTAAATACTAGTTTTCTTAAATTTTAAATAATGTTAATTATATCTTATGAAGAAAAAATTATCTTAAAATAAAAGATTAATATTCAATTCGGTAAAGCACTAAATCAATAATCACAGTAAATTTAGACAAGAGGCGTAACAAAACTGAACGGTCTCTAGACGAAACATTTTTGTAGAGACGCCATCATCCCTCAAAGTACCTAAATCTAGGCGAATTCAAAGTTTTGCCGTCTTTACGTCAACGTGGCTCGGAGTGTGACGATCGAGTGAGCTCTCCCTCCACCCCCTCTCATCTAACTTGTTCCATTACCGGGGCTGTTCCATTCGTTCCAATTTCAAATTTGAAGCTGATGGCACATCTATGGTTAGCTTTAGCAAAGCTGGCTGGAGAGATTTGGCTAAGGGTAAAATGGATTGGAGAGTCGTGTGTGTATTTGAGAATGTGAACTGTAGCTATAATTCCAACTCTATCGATTGATAGCTTTCATTTATTTTATTAAAATACATACTGTGAGACGAATCTTATTTACCGGACCGGAATATTTTGTACTAACGGTAGTACATTTTTTAAATCGAGAAAAAACATTGCTTATATACGTGAAACAATGTAACTTACAGTGTTTCACATTTTCAAATGAAGATAAAGGATATACAAGATTTTTTTTTCCAGGTTTCGAGAGTTTTTGTAATAGCTTCCGGGCATTATAGAAAGGAAGATATAGCATTATTTGGCATAACACTATACAAGCTTACATTGTGATACAATTTATACTTAAGAAATAATACGAAGTTTATCAAGTGTTAAATATTATAAGGAGGTAACGTCCATCCACCTGAACAGGTGTGAAGTCGCCAGCCCTTATCAAATTATTTATTCAATTTGATACCTTATAGGAATTTTCACCTGACCTTTTTAAAACAGGTTATTCAAAGTACCTATTGAATACTTATTTAATAAATGAAATTGTTTTAAGTATTCATTTGTGCACCAATTACGCTTAAGGTGATAAATAAGCACTCTACTTTTTTAATTTTCTTTTTAAACCGGTTCTTTCATTGACATATTTTAAGTATATTTTTTAAACTGCGAAACCTTATTTATCAAAAATATATTTATACGGCTTTTGCAGATAAAAACTATTACAACATTTATCGAAATCAGTTCCTCCCTATTTTAAGGCAGGCATAATAAAGTCATTATATTGCGCTAAAAGTTTATGTGTTACATTGACTAATTATAATTTACGATTATTATATCTTAATCATTTTATTTGAATATCAACGTTTGATTTTATTTCTTGTTGAATGGTTATTTAATTGCCGAAGTGACTTATTTACGACTTCTGTTTACAAATTGTTGTTGGATTGTGATTGTAGTTTTACTGCTGCAAGAGAATGTTACGACGTGATTTGATATATAGAGACAAATTACTAACATGTTACCTGCCTGGAGGTTTTTTTAATCTTATATTTACGAGGCTTCAATACAGCTAAGGTAACTAGGCTAGGTCCATCCTGAAGGTATTTATCTATATTAAGAGGTTTCCTAGCCAGACGCTAAAAGGTAGAGCGTCAAAATGTAGAGACAAATAAACGTTTAATTTAAAATCGAATACATTACCTAGTATAACCTTCCTTGCCAACGCTTTCTCCCCCTTAATTACTTTAATCAACACCTAGCTGAATTTATCACAGGGGGTAGACAAGTAATAGAAAAACTTTACTTTAAATTTCCCTAAGCAAAATTACACACTAACTTTGTACCACGACTTGCAAGTACAACTACAGTTTTTTTGCAAATACCTAATGCAATAAGTATGTAAGTATAGGTGTACAGTATTTTCTATCAGTTCCAACATCTTTGTTTGTGTATTCGCAAGTGTTCGCCAACTTAAAAATAATTCCTTACAGTTTCAGAGCACGTCCGTTCGTTATTTTAGTCTGGCCAATTCCACAGTCCGCTCCGTACAACGGTGAAATCTGAAATCATTCGTTCACATACACAAGGAAAAATAAAACTCCATACTGGTTTGAAAAAGTTTTATTCCTTTTCTTTAGAAGTTCTGTTAAAACAAAATTTCAACATGTTTTCAAATGTAGAGCTTTCATTCGTATGTAATGATGAAAGCTCGTCAAAAAATATGTACCTTTTAGTAACATTTTCTTTTATTTAGAAATACTTTACTACATAACGCTGGGTAGGTACGTAAACAGAAGTACCTATTTTAGAAAGAATTCAGTTGTTGTCAGTTTTTGTAATCCATTTATAGTTAAGAATCTTTACAAATATTAGCATCTCTCGAAAATCTAACCAATCAAACATACAGCTATAGGCGTTGTATATTTTTCTAATAAAACAAGGGGAAACTAGGGCAGAACTTTCCGATAACATGATCAACTTTCTTATATCAAGTGTAACACGTTTTTGTCGCAATACGTCACGGATAAACTTTGTTCCGACGCAAATATCGACGTTGCGTTGTAAACACAACATGCTGTACGTAGGCACATACAATTTATATGTATGTATACGTCAATATGTCGGGAAGTATAGGCGCGCATCGAGTGTAATGTCGGCCAATATGCGAATGGGAGACGGCGACAGCCGACCAATTTGTACAGGAACGACGAGCAATACACCGCCATGTTTTTCGCTGGATGTATTATTTTTGTATATTTTTCACGATCGCTGGATAAAAAACACGTAATACGGCTTCAGAGTTTTGATTACGTATTGTGTGTCATATGTTTGTAATATCGTGTCGCTTGCGAGACGCCGCACGGAATTGAATTGCT